>NC_044032.1:553008795-553144266 GCF_901765095.1 Microcaecilia unicolor
TGGCAGATTGGTTGGAGGCTAATCTCCGCATACTGAACCCCAGTAAGTCAGTTGTATCTTACATTACTGATAGGCCCTCCTCCGTTGGATAACTTCCTTTTCAGTTCATAGTTCCTCAATCTGCTTGGCTTGCTTTTTCAAAACCATGGTGTTACCATTGACTATCACTTCCTCTCTGATCTACAAGTTTCTACCATAGTAAAGAACTCTTTCCTTACTTTACAACAATTTTGCTCACTGCAGTGCCTTCTTGATACAATACAACATGCTCTGAGTATCTGATATCAAGTGCCTTCAAACAATCCAAAGCACTGCAATTAGAATCCTTTGCATGTAAATTCAATCATGCGATCTCATTACTATATCGTATACTACAATAGGGAGACTGCTTCAGGGAGGTCTCCTGCAAAGTGGAAATCTAATATGCATGTATAAGAGAATTCACACCATATATATACGTAATAAAAAATCTCTGTGGTCACATACCATTTTATTTTAAGCTTTAGGATTTTCTTTAAAATGGCAGTGGCAGTTTTTTTTTTAATTATAAGGTCAGGTGACAAATGCAGTCAATCACAGGGCAGAGTTAGACTAATGTCATCCATTCTAATTTTGCATTCAAACCAGAAGGTATTACTATTTGCAATTTTACTATATCAACATCATTGGCTTTCTGTAGTTTTCCATATCAGATTCAAGGTCCTCCTCCTAACCCACAGGGCTTTATACACAGGGGTACCTCTTTCCTTTAACAGGACTGCATAGGTAGACTGCACATACCAAATTGTTTCTATTATTAGAAACAGTAGGTTTTCTGGAGTCTAGGGTGGGCTATTAATGAAGGCACCATTTCTCTTCTTCAGCCCTCCTTCCTGTGATGGCCATTTTCTCCTCCTCCCCATGATAACCACCATTTCTCTCCTCCACCCTGCCCCCCACGGTAACTGGTATTGCTGTCTTCCACCTTCCACCCCTCACAATGACCAGATCTCTCTTAGCTCATCTCGAGGTTATGGTGCTGGGCTGGTGTGGGGCCTTGAGCAGCTGTTCATGCTTAAGGTCTTGAGCATCTTTAAGGCCTTGAGCATGCACAGATGCATAAGGCAGTGCACCAGCCCAGCACCATAAGCTCAAGATGAGGTAAGAAGGGAGATTCAGTTGTCATAGGGGGTGGAGGGTGGAAGAGAACAATGCTGGAGGAGGAGGTGGGCAATTAATGGGAGAATCTTGGTTTGGTTTGAAGACCAAATTTTCTGGAGGTTTTGGGTCCTGAAACAGGGGTAAGGAATTATTGGAGGTGGGTGTTTATTAGAAACAATATGGTATACTATAAAAGGAAAAAAATAATTTTAATTGCACTAAAAAATATAAGAAAGGACTACTTGGCACACAATGAGGTTCATTTTCAGCATTGAACTAACTGCATAAAGTTAAATGAATATCCTATCAATTTAACCTCTTCTGACATGTGCTTCTGTTTCTGGAGTAGCCTAATGGTTAATGCAGCAGACTTTGAGCCAGGGGAACTGGGTTCAGTTCCCACTTGTGACTCTGGGCAATTCACTTAATCCTCCATTGCCCCAGGTACAAATAAGTACCTGTATATACTATGTAAACTGCTTTGAATGTAGTTGCAAAAATCACATTCCCTTTCCTGTAATGTGATAGTATTTTGGGCCAAGGTATAGAAGAAATCGACAAAGCCCTCATCATAATCTTTCCATAGCTGTTTTAAAATCTGCATTATTTAAACATTCCTATAGCGATGGGTGAGTGGCAAAGAGTAATATCATCTGACCTATAAACTTTGCAGAGTTACTGTCTTCAGAAACTTCAATTAATGACACTTGAAGCAGTATGGTTAGCTATTGATAATTTGGGTAAAACTTTATTTGAGCAATTTAAAGGTTTTAATATTCAGCCCTCCAAATTATCTAAAGTATATATAGAGCATACTGTAGCAGCTGGGCAGAAGGTAGAATCTTTGTAAACTAAGGGGGTCTTTTACAAAGATGTGCTAGTGTTTTTAGCACACGCTAATGATTAGCACATCCTAACGCTAGAGATGTCCATAGGAATATATGGGCATCTCTAGCATTCAGCACACGCTTATTTTTAGTGTACGCTAAAAACGCCTTTGTAAAAGACCCCCTAAAGTTATATAGTTGGAACCATCTGAAACTGCTCTGATTAATATGTTGATTGGAAGAAATTATGGAAAAGTTTACTAAAAGAAAACATTTACATCTTATAAACTTTCCAAGGCTGCCTTGGACGTAATCTAGGGATATGTGTGAGAGATATTTGATAGACATATAGCAGTTCACATTGGAACAACTTCCTTCAGTGACCCGAGTATTTTATATATTCTCCCTCTCTGTGGAATCAAGGAATGGGAATCAAGTTGAGGAACAATTAATGTCAGATAGTTTGAACATTTCTGAACACACTGAAATTTTTGGAGATAAGATCCAAGTGGCTACCATGATTATGACTTTTTGTTCGGAAGCTGGTTGTGATTTGGTTCTAAAGAAATTTGTTAGATATCAAAATCTTATTTTACAATGTAAAGGTATGGATCTTTCCAGATGTATCTAGAGCTACTCAGAAAAGGAAGAGGCAATTCTTGCTTTTATGTCCAAAGGCTCAACAAATCAGGGCTCAAAGTTTCCTTACATGTGTGTTAAAATACAAGGATATGAAATATATATTTTGAACTCTCTGAATTATCTTTTTGACTAATAAGAGTCCAGTCCCTCTCACCTTTATGGATCTCAAGAGGTACCTTGATGGTGACTGCTCTATGTCTGGATGCCTGCAGTAATAAATTAGCTAGGTTACTCATCAGCACAGCTTTAAGTTTTCTTGGTTTTTTTGGAGCTCTATATTAGCCTATTTTCCAATTTCATGGACTTTAATCTTGCCACTGATGCTTATAATGTAGAGCGCAAGTTTTCTTTATTATATTTTAGTGTGTTGTTGCTTATTACCCTGGTATTGCTTGATCAAGTGTTATACTTATGTTATTTTGTTTACATTTTGCACAAATAAAAAATAATAACAAAAAAATCTGGATATACCTAACACATGGAAAGTGTAATATGTCCATGATTTAGACACTTTGGGGCCCATTTTCAAAACACTAAGGGGGTCTTTTACTAAGGCGCACTTGCGTTTTTAGTGCATGCTAAAAATAGGCATAGGCTAACGTTTAGCACGTGCCTATTTTTAGCACATGCTAAAAACACAAGTGCACCTTAGTAAAAGACCCCCTTAGAGCCCTGTTTACCAAGGTGCGTTAGCTTTTTTAGCGCGCACTGATGCTAGAGACACCCATATATTCCTATGGGTGTCTCTAGCACTAGTGCATGCTAAAAATGTTAGCCTATAGTGCGGCTTAGTAAATAGGTCCCTTAGACATAAAAAATACCATAGTAATCTATGGTATTTTGTGCATCTAAGTGCTTTGCAGATGAGCCCCTTTATATACTTGCACATAGGTCACAAAAATTTTGACTTTTTTTAAGATCAAAAGTTGGGGGGGGGGGGGGGGGGGTAGGGGTAGGGGAGGAGCAACCTACAGAAGAGTCTACCAGCTTCCCCACTCACCCATGCTGACAGCAGCATTTTCTCTTCTGTTCCCTGTCCTCCCAGGGTTCCCTTCTAAGTGGCCGCAGTAGCTGCATGCTTAGTGTCTTCCTACTTTTCCCCATGCCGGTGCTTTTAGGCATACATCTTCCGTGGTGCTCAGTACTGCAGAGCATTTTCAGAGCTGGTGTGAGGCCTTGCTCTGCAGGCCCATGCTCAGATGTGCTGCTGGATGCACCTTCTGCCTGATAGGAAGTGCATCACAGGAGCTTCAGTGATGCACTTCCTATTGGGCAGAGGACACGTTTGGAAGTGTGTTTGAGTGCAGGCTTGCACAGGAAGGCCGTGCTCCAGCTCTGAAAATACTACTACTACTACTAATAATAATTAATTCTATAGCACTACTAAATGTACGCAACACTGTATCATAAACATGTAAGAGACAGTTCCTGCTCGACAGAGCTTATAATCTAATTAAGACAGATAAACAGGACAAATAAGGAATAATGGAATTACTTAAGGTGGGAATTATAAAGCAGACATGGGTACTGAATAAGTGAATAGGAGTTGGGAGTTAAAAACAGCTGCAAAAAGGTGGGCTTTTAGCCTAGATTTGAAGATGGCCAGAGCTGAAACTTGACGTACTGATTCAGGAAATCTATTTCAGGCATATGGTGGAGCAAGATAAAAGGAATGGAGCCTGGAGTTTGCAGTGGAGGAGAAGGGTACAAATAAAGATTTACCCAATGAACGGAATTCCTGGGGTGGGGTGGAGTGTAGGGAGAAAGAAGAGTGGAGAGGTACTGAGGAGCTGCAGAGTGAATGCACTTGTAAATCCATAAGAGGAGTTTGAATTGTTTGCGGAAACAAATAGGGAGTTAATGAAGTGACGAGGAGAGGTCAGAATATAAATCATGCAGCAGAATTTTGAACAGATTGAAGGGTAGGGAGATGGCTTAATGGGAGATCTGTAAGAAGAAATTTGCAATAGTCTAAGCGAGAGGTGATAAGAGTGTGGATATAAGTTTTGGTAGTGTGCTCAGAAAGGAAGGGACGAATTTTGGTGACGTTATAGACAAAGAATCGACAGGTTTTAGCAGTCTGTTGGATATGTGCTGAGCAAGAGAAAGGAGTCAAAATGACCCCAAGGTTATCAGCTGATGAGACAGGGAAGATGAGAGTGTTATCCACAGAGATAGAGAATGGGAGAAGAGGACAGGTGGGTTTAGGGGGAAAGAGAAGAAGCTCAGTCTTGGCCATGTTTAGTCTCAAATGGCAGTGTGATATCCAGGCAGCGATGTCAGACTGAGACCTGGATTCCTGCTGAAATGTCTGATGTGGAGAGGTAGATCTGGGAATCATCAGCATAAAGGTGATACTGAAAACCATGGGAGAAGATCAGAGCACCAAGGGACGAAGTACAGATGGAGAAAAGAAGAGGTTCAAAGCCCGAGCCCTGAGGTACATCAAGTGATAGTGGATAGAAGTGGAGGAGGATCCACCAGAGCATACACTAAAAGTGCAATAGGAGAGATAAGAAGAAAACCAAGAAAGAACAGAGCCCTGAAATCCAAGTGAGGACAGAGTATCAAGGAATAGCTGGTAATCAACAGTGTCAAAAGCAGCAGATAGATTGAGAAGGATGGGGCTATAATAGAGACCTTTGGATCTGACCAGGAACAGATCATTGAAGACTTTAGCAAGGAAAGCACTGGGGAAAGAGGTATCACTGACAGCACCAGCATGGAAAGGGGAGGGGGCAGAATATTTGCAGCTGCTGCAGCTGGAAGGAGGACCCTTGGGGAGATAGGGAGGGGAAGGAGAAATGCTGGAACTGGTGTAGAAGGGGAAGGACAAGGTGACCTATATTCAAGTTATCTCATTGACATAGAAACTAAGGAGGAACGTAGGGGGTAACCTAACTCTGGGGGCAACTTATAGGCAAGTGTATATGGTAATTCCTGTAGCTGAGAGTGGTAATCAGACTTATTTTCTTTACTCTGTCTTGCAGTCTTGCAGAAGTCGCAGTCCTTCCCCTGTCAGGAGAAGTGGAACTCCAAGTAAGTGCTCAGTGTTTAATGCAACATGCTTAATCTAACAAATGCTTGAACCTTTAAACAAAGTAATGATACATTGTGGATTCTGTGTTTGCAGACTTGAAATCTGTCAGTCCGAAATTCAAAAGGGCGTATCTGATTAACAGAGCCTACTAACTAGATAAGTCTTTGTGACCCCAACATTCAGCGGCACTATCCAGATAGTGCCACTGAATATTTTCTGTGACCTAAGTGGATAGTGGCTGAATATTGCTGATATCCAGATATTTGGCAGCAATCACTATACAGATAATGCCACTGAATATCCCGATATTATTTACTTGTGTTGACCAGCATTTTAAAAATCACTGACTGCAGTGGGCTCCATATTAATCCCTCTGTTTACTGAACTAGGCTTTTGCATACTTTATTGAAAAAAATGCTATCCCCAGAGTCATATGCTTATGGATACCTGCTGCAATTTAGAAATCAGTGTGGAACCCTGGCATTCAGTTCATTGTGCTTTAAACTAGAATCCTTGTGTGAATAGATATTTGCTCCACGTAACTATTAATACTTTCTACAAAAAATATTACCCTTGACTGTAGCCTAAAGATGTGGGAGATTTCTATTGATAAGCCAGTAGCTTAGCAATAAGTTATCCCATTGCCAATAATAAATACCAGTATGAACAATTACCCTTTTATAAAATACTTGTATTGAATCACTATCATCATTATCATTGCACCCCTTAGTCTTTTTGGTTTGTAGGAGATAGTTGTGGAAGCTGTTCTTCTTGCCCAAGGTCCTTTCCTGTCCTGAGCCACGTGTACTGCTCTTTGGATGTCTAGTCTAGTCCAGTCCACTCCCGGATATCATCCAGCCATCATCTTTTCAGCCTTCCTCTTTTCCTCACTCATTTGGCTCTTCCAAGTATCACAGCTTTTATCGACCTGTCATCTTCCATCCTACAGATGTGTCCAAATCTTGCCAGTTTCCATTGGATAACAGACAATAATACTCTTACAGAACGATATAAATGCAATTAGAACAAATACGTCATTTAAAAATATGTAGTTTCATAAAGGATATAGGGGATAGATTTAGATGCCACTTTCATTTGGAAAGCAGAGAATTCTTCAGCTACTCTAAAGGCTCATTTTCCAAAGAAAGTTGAGATTAGAATTAAAATGTCCAGGTCGGGCCACGGTCACTTTCGGCAGTATCTTACAAAAGGCACTGACAAATGTGGAGCTTTTTTACAAAAGATGTATAAGGACGTGTGGGAGTGCACGTATGTTTGCTGGCACACACAGTGGGAGCCCTCATTTTAGAAATTTACACATGAAAAAATTGTGCAGCATAAATATTTTTATTTATTTAATTAATTTATTTATTAGGATTTATTTACCGCCTTTTTGAAGGAATTCACTCAAGAATAGATCAAACGTGAGCAATAGGCAATTACAGCAGTAAAAATATTCAAATAACAATGCAAAGTATGGCATGGTATACTGCTTACAATGTCAACACAATACGTAATAGAACATTTTAATTGATAGTGAAGGGTAAAGCAAAGATGTAACATATAGATAGGTAAGAGAGTAAGAAGAGTTAGAAAGTAAGGTGACCGATTTAAAGAAAGTTGCACATGAGGTCAGAGAGATTGTTAAATATTATCTCAGCTAGGGTAGGAGTGGATAAACATGTCCTTCTGCAGTATGTGCAGCCAGAGTCACTTCTTGTGTGTGGGTGTGAGACTAAAACAGTTAGTTTTTTGTTGTTGTTACATTTGTACCCTGCGCTTTCCCACTCATGGCAGGCTCAATGCGGCTTACATGGGGCAATGGAGGGTTAAGTGACTTGCCCAGAGTCACAAGGAGCTGCCTGTGCCTGAAGTGGGAATTGAACTCAGTTCCCCAGGACCAAAGTCCACCACCCTAACCACTAGGCCACTCCTCCACAGTTACTGCTTACATTAACCCTTTAGTGTCCAATGTTCCTGTAATAAGCCATATAGGAACAGATTGATGGGAACATTGGACACTAAAGGGTTTTAAAGGCCTGGTTGAAGAGCCAAGCTTTTACCTGCTCCCCGAAGTAAAGACAGTCTTTTGTTAAGCGGAGCCTTTCAGGCAGTGCATTCCAGAGTGTGGGGGCTTGCGAGTTTCACATCGTGTAATGTCTTTTGGAGAAAATGTGGTTAGTGATAGTCCTTGGGAGGACCTTAGTGTCCTTGGCGGTATGTGGAGGATCATCCTATTCTTCAGGTACTCGGGGCCATTTCCTTTCCAGGTCCTTGAAGATAAGACATAGAGTTTTAAATTTAGCCCTGTACTTTACTGGTAGCCAATGAAGGTTTTGCAAAAATGGTGTGATGTGGTCACGCTGCTTGCAACCTTCTATGAGTCTTGCTGCTGCATTCTGAATCAACTGAAGCTGGTGCAGGCCCTTTGTAGTCAGACCATTGAATTGTGCATTGGAGTAATCTAGTCTTGATGTTATCATGGCATGCACAACTGGAATAAGATTTACCTAGCTGTCACAAATAGTAGAAGCAGCATTTGAAGGTTGCTTGGATTTGGGGAATCAGAGTAAGTGTTGAATCTAATTGTATTTCAAGGTTCCTGACTTGTGATTTGAGGGGGAGTTCGTACTTCCAAAAAGGGATTTTGATGTCAGATATGTATCAACTTGTGTTAGGGACTCATAGAAGCTTGGTTTTAATTGGGTTCAGGCAACGTTTATTGTGTTTAGCCCATTCTTGAATTGATGTTAGACAGGTAATCAGTTTATTCAAGGCTGTAGGTAAGTCAGGTTCAATGGGTATGAGTAGCTGCACATCATCCGTGTAGATGTAGAACTGAGTGTCCATTGACCGAATCAGCTCAGCTAGTGGCTTGAACAGAATAGGTGACAGTATCGATCCTTGTGGTACACCGAAGGTCAGTATCCATAGTGGTGATGAGTTGCTGCCAAACATTATGGATTGTTGCCTGTCTGACAGATTGGATCTTAACTAGGCAAGACTGTTCCATTGATACCTGTTTCTGTCAGTCATACTAGCATGATATCATGATCCACAGTGTCAAAAGCTGCTGAGAAATCTAGCAGTACTAACATCGAGGCGAATCCCTTGTCTCAGTTTCTGTGAAGATCATCTAGTAGGGATACAAGGACCATTTCTGTTCCATAACCGGGTCTGAATCCAGATTGTCATGGCTCTAGCCAGTTTCTCTCTTCTAACCAATCATTGAGTTGAACACAGACTGTTTATTCTATGAGTTTCCCTCTCTTGGAAGAAGGTTCCAGATAAAACCCTTTTAGTGACTCTACAGTCTCTGGAGGTCTTCTCCCCAGATGGTAAGCTCCCCTGTAAGCCTTTCATTTTTTAGGAGGGCTTTTTGAACTTTCTCCTGATGGGACTCTGTTACTGGTTCCTTTGTGTCCAACAAAAATTGAATTGAACCTGCCATTAATCCTCATTACTTGAGGTAGCAGTTTCTTTTTCTCTGGTGTATAAGACTTCAAGACTTATAGTGGAAAGGATTTTGATTTTTTGCTATAGTACCTGCCTTCTTAGACTGAATGCTGTCTGATTAACAAAGGTAATCCTTTAAACATTAATACGACCTATGTTAACTGGAAGCACTGACTTATTATTAATAAGCATGCTGGCATTAACAGAAGGTACTACAACTGTGTTCTAGTTTAACAATAAGTAAGCAATTACGGAAGTGCACCAATATATTTGTAAACTGAACCATTACAATTCTACATTGAGCATTCTAAATCTGTCCTGTGTCCTCCGTAGCTAGCTGGATTTTCAGGATATCCTAAATGACTACACATGAAATACAATTGCATATGTTGGATTTCCATTGTATGCGGATATAGCTCATGCATATTCATTGTAAATCTAAAATTAGTATGTCGAGAAAAAACATTCTTAGATCTTTCCCAGCTGCAAACAATTTTACTGTCCACTATTGTGAGCCAATTAAATTACTGTAATATTGTGCTGCTGGGTTTACCAGATTTGCAAATATGCAGATTACAAACAGTACAGAACACAGCAGCAAAATTGGCTCTATGGGGTATATCTACCAATCATGCTACTCCGTTTCTTAGAAGAGTATGTTGGCTTCCAATGAAGACTAGAATCCATTTAAAACTTTTATTGCTTGTTTTTAAAGTTTTATATGGTTTGGCTCCTGATTACGTATGTACAATGATCTCGCCATACATAGCTGGAAGGTCTCTGTGCTCTTCCCAAGAAATTGATCTGACAATTCCATCTAATTTCCAATGGTGAAAAATTTCAACTTGAAAAGATCTACTGTAGGTTGTGGACCTGAGCTCTGGAATAAACTACTAAGCAGCTTGAAAGAGAGAAATTACTGTTATACATTCAGAGTTTCTATGAAAACATATGTTTGATTATTATTTAGTGAGGGAATAAATCTATTAAGGATGTTTTAGATTTAAATTTTATATATAATTCCAGGTTGTTAGCCCATTTTTGTATGACTTGTGATCTACCTTGAGCCATTGAATTTGGTTAAACATAATATAAATGATTAGATTAGATTAGATTGTGGATATACTGGAAAGCCAACTGGATGTGGGGTCCCCAGGACATTTTCAGGAAACCTTGCCCTGTGTGGAGGCCATACATTCTCATGAGATCTCTGTGTAATTCATTTCCCTCCGTAAAGAACTATCCTATATAATAGAAGCTCATGGCTTGATTATTCATTGAACTTTGTAATAAGGTTGAAACAGCACATACAGATTTGCAGGTGCTGTTTTGCTCATGTGCTAAATTACATGCAAGAAATGTGCTGTGGGAAATTTAGCCTCATTCAATATGTCAGGCTTCATGTGTTCTAGGACAGCAGTGCAGTGTTCTAGGACAGCAGTGCACTTATATGACTGCCATAGATTCTGTTGAAGCCTATCTATTCAGTGTAATCCCTCCTCTTACCTATTCTGATCACACTTATTTGTGCCTAGTTCATTTCATACAGGGATACTCAATTTTAGTCCTGGAGGGCCACAAAGAGGTCTGATTTTATGATAGCCAAAATATGCACATTTACTTTGCATTCTTAGACCAAATCTATGCAACTGTATCTTATAAATATCCTTGCGGATGTCTTAAAAACCAGAATTGTTTTCACATCTGAAGAACTGGTGCTTTGTACTCCTGCTTGTACCAAAACATAGACTCTGAGGGTGACTCATGTCACAGCAAAACTAACAGTGACTTCTTAATATATACATTGTTGATAAGCTGCCCTGATGAAGATGACAGGTCCAATTGACAGGATTTGATACACAGCACAGTATCCTAACCCTCCCTTTTTAGCCTGGAGACTAGGCTGTGTTGTAATGTTCCCCTAGTGTGATACCTTGAAACTTCAATGTACAAAACCCCTAAATATGAAAGTTATCTCTTTTGTATTGAAGAGCATCCAGGAGAAACTTTAGTGTGTGATAATGAAATTTTATTTTTCTTCAATAGGATTCTAATTAACTGGATATGTGTCTGACTCTGTTCATCGGGATCTGTCAAACTTCAGTGGTGCTTCATTCTGTTTCACGAGTACCTCAAACAAACCTCATTTAAGATAATGTGAATGGCAGTTATATATCACTCTAGATGGAGAGCCCAATATTGCTAGGGCTTAAGGGGGAATTAATCAAGGGGCATTATGGCCTTAACGCACGATAAGGGAATTAGCACACACCAAATGTCAAAGCCCATTCTATATCTATGGCCATAATGCCCCTTGATGAATTCCCCCCTTAGTGTGTTTCTATAGTTTCTGTAATACTGTTACATGTGGGGGGGTTTTGTTGTTGTTGTTTTTACAATAGACATTAATTCAACAAATTTGATAAGGAATTGCATGATCTTTTGTAATCAAATTCATTTGACACTTGATGTACAATTCTTTGTGTCCCATGCTATGTTACTACAATATTGTACAAGCCAGGAAATCATGTACTGTATAACATTAATGATACCAAATGAATTCTTCATTTTATAGAACTCTGTATGTAACTCACAATACTATTATCAACTTAAGAATACATTGTGATAATGGAATTGCTAAAGACTATGAGCCTGACTCGGTCTTACCCTTTAGGGCATGTAAGTCTAAATTTATAACTGCACACCTGTATGAAATGTGTATGTGTAATTTTCTTTGGGCTAACTTTGCCAAATTTTCAAAGTGAAAGTATACCGACAGGTTTATACCAGCACAGACTTTCAGGGTTATCTTACACCTATAAAATATACATGAGAATTCCACCCCAAACCTGCCTCTGGAAATGCCTTTGCTTACTCTGGGCAAATTTGCACACAAAGCTGGTATGCATGTAAGTTTGGCCGCATTTTGGGCGGGCACTTTTATAAAAGTCCATCCCCACAGGTAAAAGCGCTGTTATACCCATGAAAGTGCTTTTGGAAAATTATTCTCAGGAGAATTGCACAGTAGTAAAGATTGAACTAGTGAATGGGATCAGTCTTTTTCTAGCCACAATCAACTGTGTGTGTTCTACACACCTGCAGAGAAAGCTGGACTTGAGCCCTACATCAGGAGATCGTGTATTTTTCCATCAGTTCCTAATAGACGGAGACATTTCTAGCACTGGTACGTGAGAACATTAAAGTAAATGGGAGACAAAGGTTTGTTTCTACATGTTTATTTGGAAAGGTATACTTGCTCCAACAGAGGCAATAACCAAAGTCATTTTCATGGGCAAATCAGTGTTTTATCTGCAGAAATTAGTGATTTGAAAATTGGCCTTATTGCAGTTAAAATTACATGGGCTACTATATAATGTGCATAATTCTACCTGCACAGACAGATGGCATTCCAGAGGGCATGTTTACACATAGATTACTTTTTCAAAATCTGCACACTTTCCCCCAGATTCTATATAGGTCGCCCAAATTTGGGCATGGAGTCCAGATCTGTGAGCAAACTAAGTAGTTAAGCCGCTAACAATCAATTATTGATGTTGATTGGCACTAATTAGAACTTGCACGCAAATCTGCCTGTGCACTATTCTATAACACTGCATTCCTAAATTGTCTTGTGTGCAGAATATGCGCTCTGAGGGGAATTTAAAAAAAAAGGCTGCGTAAAGGATAACTGACTGACTGGTTGGCCGCCTGCCCCTGAGCCTTGGTGGGCCCTTCCCAGCCCATGGGAAAGGAAGTAAGGAAGGCTATTTGGCTGGCTGCCCCCCCCCCCCCCCCCCCACTGAACGTCAGCAAGCCCTCCCAGACCTACCTGAGCACACCCTGGTGATGTAGTGGGCTTTTCGGGGGCAGGAAAGAACGCCACTCTTTCCTGCCCACTGCCACTGCTCTCTGGCTAGTGCCACCGCTTCATCAAAATGGCCACCGAGACTTCAAGCGGTAATCTCATGTGACTGCCGCAGGAAGTCTCGGCAGCCATTTGGAAGAAGCGGTGGCACCGGACCAGAGCAGAGGTAGCTGGCATGAAAGAGTGGGTTTCTTTCTTGCCCTGAAGAGGTACTCCTCCAACCTCACAGGTGGGGGTGGCTGAAAATGTTTGGTTGATGTGTGGCTGCAGTAAGGGAGGGAGGGAGGAGGGCTGTAAAAAAAGGTGGATGGTGTGTGGTTGCAGGGAGGGGGGTTGTAATGTTGGTTAAATTACGACAAACTTACAGAATTTGCAAATTTTGTGTGCAGAATTATGAATTTATTTGCACAGAATTTTAATTTTTTTGGTGCAGAATTCTGGCAGAATTAACCTTGCAATGTAAACACATAGCTTACCAGAATTTCAGTTTGCCTCAGAGTTGCTTAAATGTTTTAAAATTCGATTTAACCAAAACTAATTGGTTCAAAAGCAGTCTAATTAGTAGTTCAATATCTCAGTTAGCAGTAAACGATGTCAATGTACAGGCTGGAAATTATTCTCTAGTAGGATGATAGATATCAAGTGAAGCAAAATGACTGATGTTGCAAATGAATATGATCAGTGGACTGTGTGATGTGTGATTATTGCAATACAGTGTTACACATGATCCAAGTAGTAATAAAATAGTTTTTTTTGTGTGTGAGAAGTGCATATGTTTTATATCCTTTCTCAGATTGTCAAAAATGCGTGTCCTGCACAGCAGCACTTTCATCACTAAGTTGAAGTGAATAAATGACGGGTGGGGAGGGCACACCGTGATTGTATTTTAAGGGTTTCATTTCTGGGATTCATTTTTGCTGTGTATTTATGTTTTATTTTCACATTGAGGGTGGTCCTCAGTACATGTTTCACAGTTTGGACTTAGGTCACGGGTGGAGGGGTTAGAGAAGAGAGGCTAGCAGTGCAAGGAATAGAGATGCATGAGGGTCTTAGTGAGAAAGCACTTGGAAGGAAGGCAAGTTACCATTTGCCCATCCTGAAGCTGTCACTGTCACTGTCACCACAAGAAATCATCTGCCGAGAACAGTTTACGCTTCTGGAGACCCAGCCTACTAGCTCAGCAAAGGCTCTACATTCCACCTCTGCAAATATGGATAGAGAAATTGTTTCTGCTGCTTTTTGGGTTGTGCAGTTCACTACTAGTTGAAACATTTTGCTACTGTTATCCCCACGCTGTGGAGTTTGGTGACTCCACAAGTGATAATGTATGCATTGTACCTTATCAGTGTACACTTTTGGTCCATTCACGAGAAAGAGTATAGGTATGCATGTCTGCTAAAAGTACCATTCAGGTGATTTCACTGTTGACCATGTTTTTACTTGCCTCAATAAATTTGTTTGTTTTTATTCGGTGTGAAGGTTTAGGATTTCTAGGCAACCAGAGAACTGTTCTCTTGAGTTTGCTTTAAACAAGATCAACTTTTTAGTATTTTATTGTAAAAAAAAAAAACCCCAAACTATTTTGCTTGCTTTTCTGGGATATTATTTGTAATTGTTAAGTACACTGCCACATTATTTGTTACTGTTGTACCTTAGCTCCTCTTTTTGGAATAGAAATGGATCTGCATTTACATAAAACAATGTGCAATTTTCCATAGTTAAAACCTGAGAGTGATCCATCACCTTTTTTGAAATTGAAGGATAGCATTTGAAAGCAAGGGGAGCTGAACATATCATGCTGCTGTGATCTACATTGAGGAGCAGAAGCTGGTGTTTCAGTTGTAGGTGCTAGGATGTGGCTGCATTGTAGGTGTAGAAAGAACAGCAAGCCACCAAATGAAGACAATACCATAACAGGACTCTGTAAGCCACATTGAACCTGCAAATAGGTGGGAAAATGTGGGATACAAATGCAATAAATAATAATAATAAGATAGGAGAAATAAGGCTCTAATTGCACCAAAAAACAGATTGCCCGATGAGGCCACATTGCAGCTACAAGGCTGCAACAGGGGCAGTAACTAGAGGGGGATACAGAGATTCTGCATGAAGTGCTTGGTGGCTGATTGAAGTGTGTTTTGTCTGTTCCCCTCTAGTTACTGCCTCTGCCGCAGCCCTGTAGGTGAAACATGGCCGTGACGGGCATTGTGTTTCTTGGTGCAATTAAAACCTTTATTCTATCTTTTGTGGTCTGCTGTTTTTTTGCATCACAGATCTCTGCCTCTGTTTGATCCCCCATTATAGTTGTTACAACACATTGCTTTGCTGATTTAATACAGTGGACAAAAAGGGGCTAAAGGAGTCAGCTCTCAAGTAAACCATTCTTATGCTCAGTACCTTGAAAGTGTTGGTTTTTTTTTTTAAGAAAAAGAGCAAATCAATTCATTTCCCTCTTGATGATTGAGAAATCATCACCTGTACAGATAATTCTGCAGGGTGTCCAATCGATATCCATCGATGCAAGGTACTACAGTTTGAAAATGAAGGAACCCAAACTAAACCTATCTATGCCTGTGGAGCTGAAATAAGCTCTAACCAGAGCAATCCATGTAACAAATAAATGGCTAAACCAGGAAAAATGCTGAAGATAAATCTAAATATTACAAACGCAAAAGTGTGGAAAATGGAGGATAAGAGCTAGTTATTAACCTTTGCTTTCTGACAATGAAAGTAATACACTTCTGAAGTTGAGAGAGGAAACAAGAATGCTGGAGACAGAGGCATCTGCTATGTTACACAGTCAAGCCGGCAATTGTGATTTCTGTATTGACCAGATCTCAGCTGCTTTTCTTGCTGGTAAAGCAACTGCACCACTCCCACTGCTGAAGATATCTATCCCCTTATACTGTTTAGCATTTCTTTAGCTTTGTGCTACCTAGGGCAGGTATATTCTTATCCAACTAAACAGCATGAAAAACTGAGTTTGGCGTCTCCCTTTTTTAAACTTTATTCTTACTCCTTGATTATTTTCATCCTAAGACTTTACACTTTTTTTTTGCATAAATGTATTCAGTGACTTTATAAACCTCTCCACTGTGTAATGATATAACTACCTTTCTTACACTCCACCCCTGCCACATCATCTTGAACAGACACTTCTGCAGTCACTCATCATTTATTGTTTCTCTTTTTCTGATGTAGCTGAAAATTCTGATCACGGTCAGAATAGACACGCCCAAATTTGCTTAGCACAGGGTCGGCAACCTTTCAAAGAAGAAGAGCCCCCGCACTCATACATGATGCATATAGCACATATGTTAACAGAGTTAAATCTGGAACTGGGTGCCCCAATTTAGATGGCCAAAGTAGCAGGCTAGGGGACCTATTCTATAATGGCACTTATGCAAGTAATTGCCATTATAGAATACTAGATGCCTACATGCATTTGGATTTCCTCACCTTTTTCAGTAGTAGTTCAAGTTGAGTTACATTCAGGTACACTGGGTATTTCCCTATCTGACTCACAAGCTAAGTTTGTACCTGAGGCAATGGAGGGTTAACTGACTTGCCCAAGATCACAAGGAGCAGGAACCAGCCACCTCTGGATGTCAAGACTGGTGCTTTAACCGCTAGGCCACTCCTCCACTCCATTTAAGTGCTAACATTTATGCCAGGTCCATGGCTGGCATAAACATTAGCGCCTAAATTGGGCACTTACATGCATAATTTATAGTATTCTATAAGTTAAGAGCATAAATGTTGGCCCAGCCTATGATTTTTGCCCATCTTCCTCCCCTGTGAATGCCCTCTTTGCATATAAACGCTTAGGCATTTGTGCACATAACTTATAGAATACTGTGGAGCTCGCATTTATAGTGTGAGCATACATTCACCCACATAAATGTTAGTATTCTATAAATTTAAGTGCACAAATGGTGCTGCTATAGAATGAGGGAGTAAATATACACACACACACACACACACACACACACACACACACACACACACACACACACACACACACACACACACACACTAATACATATACAACATAAAGCAAACTAAGGAATTATTTACTAGCACCTTGCACTAAAGACATTTACTCTAGGGCCCAGTGCATAAAAAATACAATATAAAAGCATAAAGGGCAATTCTATAACAGGGCATCCAAATTTATACACCACTTGAGCATGTAAGTGTACAGAATAATGTCATCTTTGTGGGTAAGTGTACACTTAGCAGAAACAGAGGAGTGGGAAATAGACTAGGCAATCCAGAGACAAATGAGGAGACTTCAGTCGATATGGATCAATTTATTGGTGAAGACTTGACACAGTACCATGTTTCGGCTGGTAGCCTGCATCAGGAGTATAATAAAATAACAATAAGGTGACATTAAAACTGGCAGTAATGCTACAACATGTATAAATAAATTATTAATATAAAATGTTGTAATTAATATTAAAAAATTGCCAATGTAACATAATCAAAAGAAAAAAGCAACACTGGGCCTTCAGAACTAGGACAACAGGAGTACTTTATTAATCAATGACCCGACACGGGCCGTGTTTCGGCGCCAACAGAGGCGCCTGCTTCAGGGGTCTAAATAAACACATAAATACATATAAAAATTCATATAGAAATTAATACAGTGAAACACAATGGACGCATCGTATAAATTTTAAAACATAGACAATGTGTCAAAATAAAAATGATATTAATAAAATATCAATAATATATCATGTTAAGACTAGAATGACAACAACCAGAGAAAACAGAATAATATCTATAATGCAAATAGTTAGAAATTTGACATCATATAGATAGAGAGAAATATCATGTTATAGTTCAAAATGTACAAAGAGTTTTCAATGAAAAGCTTAAAAATTTTAAAAAGTGAAAATTGCCCTGATGGGCTTGTTGTATGCATAACTGATCCCAAGATTCTACATGTATATACAAATACATCCACATATATAAATATATATCTCTCTCAAAACATACCTAGAGATGCATATATCCAGAGGTGTAACAGAAAGGTATAGTGTTAATATATTATCTGTGTTGAGTAAAATATGTGTGTCTTTAAGAGTAGTGAAAACAGTTTTTTGGTTTTTAATAGTAAGTAGACAGTCTTACCGATGTGCTGATGCAGTGACGTGCAGATGACAAAGCACGATTGCCTATATGGTAAAATAAAAAATAAAAAATGAGAGATAAAACTGATATTTGATATGATAAGATGTAAAGATGGAACAATGAATATATTTAGATTGGCTCCCCTTGAAAGCTTATATAATTATTGAAAAAGAATTATATAAATAAAAGGGCTGAACTAGCACTACAGAGATGTATAAAAACATGTTTAGTAACCAACGTACTACTGAAGCTTGTGCTACAGAAAGAGATCCAGAGGAGGGTACAAGCCACAACAAAGAAAGAGCTCGCAAAAGGATACGAAATGACTCGGATGAACTTTTCACATCACCGTGTTCCACCCCCATCAATGACTCCACATTAATACCAGGTAAGGACAATAATTCTACTTTTTTAGACACACTTTGGGATACCAAATTCAGAAAAAAAACAGAAAGGAGACATTACCCCCAACATCCACAATATCAACAATACAAGACCAAAAGCAGATACCAGGAGTACGAATACCAACCGATATCCAGGATGGAATTTCGAGGAAGAGGGAGAGGACGCGGCAGAGGGAGAGGCAGGACACAATATCCACGCCATCAATCATACAAGAACTAGATATCCCGATCATCAACCTTTCATCTATAACTCTAACAAATGCAGAAACTTCAGTTCTAAGGAAAGGCCTTAAATTTGTTCCTTCCCGCAATTATGACCCACTACAAACAAGAATCGACCTGAATAAATTTGAAAGGAAACTTAAGATTCAGCATTTTTTGGGGGATAACTCAATCAATTCGGACCCTTCAGTCGTTAAACCTCCGTCCAAATGGCAACCTCCGGGACCCACTGACCCATTTATATCAACGTTCAATCAATGTGTGCTTCGAGATATTGAGGCATTAGAAAAAAAGAAGAAAAGACAATTCTATAACCTTTCCACGGCGGAGAATAAAGCATTACATGATTTGAAAACTAATGAAAACATCACTATAAAACCAGCCGACAAAGGAGGCGCTATTGTCATTCTTAACAAAAGCGACTATATCAGAGAGATCAATCACCAATTGTCTAACACTCAATATTATCAAAAATTGGAAACCGATCCAACAGAAGAACTCAAGACAGAAATTGATTTTTGGGTCAATTTTGGCTTTGAATCTGGCTTCCTAACTAGCAAAGAGAGATATTTCCTCATTACTAAATATCCCATAACACCGATTATATACACTTTACCAAAGATTCACAAATCCTTGACTGATCCACCAGGAAGGCCGATCGTATCGGGTATAGGCTCTGTTCTTGAACCTCTTTCCATCTTTGTGGACACTTTTCTCAGACCTTTCATTCCACCTGTAAAATCCTATATCAGGGATTCTTCACAGGTCATCAATTTGTTGGAAGAATACGATGGTGATCTTACTGAAATAATTATGGTCACCTTAGATTTGGAGTCGCTATATACTAATATCCCTCATCAGCCCGTTTTGGATATCATTACTGATGTCCTAAATGATAGAGAAAATAACCCAAGAGTACCCACTGCTTTCATTATTCAACTGGCGTCTATAGCACTACAAGAGAACTTTTTTAATTTCCAGAATTCCTTTTATAAACAAATCAAAGGTACAGCGATGGGAGCGAGCATGGCACCTGACTTGGCCATTCTCTATGTAGCCTTTTTCGAGTACCAATTCCTAGAAGATCACCCCTTTAAGGAGGAGCTAAAATTTTGGAAACGCTATATTGACGACATATTGATCTTATGGAAAGGGAATGTCACCAGACTTGAGGAATTCCATGAATGGCTGAATAATCTTAATCCACATCTGAAATTTTCCATGAAACACAACAAAGAAGAAATACCGTTTCTAGACATCCTCATCAAAAAAGAAACATATCACTTTACAACCACGATATATAGAAAACCCACTGATAAGAATCACTTCTTGCATTTCCAGAGTTTTCACAACAGAAGTTTAAAACAGAACCTACCATATTCACAATTCCTTCGTTTAAGAAAACTATGTAGTAATTATAGACTTTGAGAATCAAGCTATACCTACGGCAAAAAGATTTTTCTCAAGAGGTTATTCCAAGGAAAGTGTTAACAGAGGATTGACCAAGGCAAGAATGGCAAATAGAGAGACACTGTTATAAAGCCAAGTACAAAAAAAGAACCCTGACATAGTATGTAGCCTCAGATTCTCAAATTTGTCATCTGATATACAAAGAATATTGAAGAAACATTGGCATATTTTGGAGAATTTGGACTGCTTTAAGAACAAACATCTTACTGTAGCACATACAAGAAACAGAAATATCAAGGAAATAGTGGCTCCTTCTGCTCTACCTACCACAAGATCAACATCACAACTCACAACTGGACACAGACCTTGTAGTACATGCTCGGTATGTACATCTTCTATGAGGACTGGTACCTTCATACATCCAATTACAATGAAACACTATCCACTCGATCATTCATCAGACTGCAACACAGAGGGTGTTGTATACTTAATTATGTGTCCCTGTCATTTAATATATATAGGAAAAACTATTCGCAAAGTTAAAACCAGAATGATAGAACACAGAAGCAGTATCAGGCGCAAGGATCTTTCTGCACCATTGGTGAATCATTGTATAGAGCAATCTCATAGCTTTGGTGAACTTCGTTTCTGTGTATTCAAGGTAATCTCTAAACCATGGAGAGGTGGAAACCTGGACTCAATTTTGCTCAAACAAGACCAAAGAGCGAGTTGAACACACTACACCCAGCAGGACTTAATGCAGAATTGGATTTAGCGGTCTTCTCCTGATTTTTATTTTTCCTTTTCTTTGGTCCCTTTCCTTGCTTTCTCATTTCTGTTGTTATCCCCCAATAAGGAGTGTCAGTACTATATAAAAATATATATGTATATATTTCTATATATCTACCACAAAATTCTTTTTTGGAGCTTTAATTTATATAATAAGGAGTGTCAGTACTATATAGAAATATATATGTATATATTTCTATATATCTACCACAAAATTCTTTTTTGGAGCTTTAATTTATATAATTCCTCTCGATGGAGCATCGAATTAAATGAATTGAAGAAGGAGAAAAATACACAATAATTATTTTCATTTTCCTTTTTGTTAAAAATTTTTAAATCACTAAATATCATTTAACAAATAAGTACCAAACTATGCTTGACTATAGAAGCTATGTTTCTAATTGATTTTATTGAATCAACAACCAATTCCATCATGTTTAAACTAAATTCACTCATATTTCAAAGCAAAAAACCTTCTTTTGATATTTTAATATATTGGCTGTCTTTTTTGTTTAAACATGATTCAATCTATTCCATCCCTTAAACTTGTTCTTAATTCATATCTAACATTTATATTTAGAAATATGCAACGTTTACACTGTCTTACAACCAATTTTAAAATGTCTGTTTATAAATTATCAAATGCAATATTCTTGAATAATCCTTGTTATTTGTATATCATATTCAATACATCCACGAACACCACATATGTCGATACTCATTATGTTCAACTGAGTTTTTGTTCCCTTTAAATTTTTTTACTGACAAAACATTATGTCATCACGTTAGCGTTTTGTTCTAGCCATCATCTACATTTGCGCAACAGCGTCATTACGTCATCGACCCTTTGGCACGTTTTTTTACTTTGAATATATAGGACCGGATATCCGTGTATTCCTTTTCGGTTTTTTACTATTTTGTTATAGAGAACCAATCTTCAATCGGAGTCAGCGCCTCTCAGCGCTTTCCGGCGCAATAACACAAGATTAATTAGAACACAGGAGAAAGTGCTTCTGCTGAAGCCAGCGCTATCAGTGTTTTTCGCCATTGCAAACGATCGCAGATAACTTCTCAGTGGCTTAAGGTAAGAAGTCTTCATTCACTCCCGATGGCGTTTTTTTCCCCCACACTCCTTTTGTATATTCAATTTGGTTCCTATTGACCCTCAACAAAACATGTTTTTATACATCTCTGTAGTGCTAGTTCAGCCCTTTTATTTATATAATTCTTTTTCAATAATTAAAGCTTTCAAGGGGAGCCAATCTAAATATATTCATTGTTCCATCTTTACATCTTATCATATCAAATATCAGTTTTATCTCTCATTTTTTATTTTTTATTTTACCATATAGGCAATCGTGCTTTGTCATCTGCATGTCACTGCATCAGCACATCAGTAAGACTGTCTACTTACTATTAAAAACCAAAAAACTGTTTTCACTACTCTTAAAGACACACATATTTTACTCAACACAGATAATATATTAACACTATACCTTTCTGTTACACCTCTGGATATATGCATCTCTAGGTATGTTTTGAGAGAGATATATATTTATATATGTGGATGTATTTGTATATACATGTAGAATCTTGGGATCAGTTATGCATACAACAAGCCCATCAGGGCAATTTTCACTTTTAAAAATTTTTAAGCTTTTCATTGAAAACTCTTTGTACATTTTGAACTATAACATGATATTTATCTCTATCTATATGATGTCAAATTTCTAACTATTTGCATTATAGATATTATTCTCTGTTTTCTCTGGTTGTTGTCATTCTAGTCTTAACATGATATATTATTGATATTTTATTAATATCATTTTTATTTTGACACATTGTCTATGTTTTAAAATTTATACGATGCGTCCATTGTGTTTCACTGTATTAATTTCTATATGAATTTTTATATGTATTTATATATTTATTTAGACCCCTGAAGCAGGCGCCTCTGTTGGCGCCGAAACACGGCCTGTGTCGGGTCATTGATTAATAAAGTACTCCTGTTGTCCTAGTTCTGAAGGCCCAGTGTTGCTTTTTTCTTTTGATTTGTCTATTTGTATACTGTACTGCCCTCTCTGTCTGCAATGTAACATAATAAAATATTGAAAGTTTACAAGACAAAATTGAAAACCAGAAATATTGAATAACACTATCAGAATAAAATGAAGTAGGGACTGACCTTTAAATAAAATGCAACACCATCAAACGGTCAATGACCATAGATTAAAAAAAAGGAACAATGTGGTCTAAGGGAAACAAATACATCTCATAAAAGACATCAAACATATAAACGGCGAGTGACCGTACTCACTCGCAAATGCGCAGTACAGACCTTCTCTGCCCCGCCCCCACGTCAATGCGTGATGACGGGGGGGCGGAACACAGAGGGTCTGTACTGCGCATTGCTGAGGGAGGGACACCGCCGTCTAACGCTCCCCCCACCCGAGTCGCCGCCGCCACCCACCTTCTACCCGGTCGGGCCCTCGCTCCACTATTGAAACAGCGAGGGTCCGGGAACGCAGCACTGAGCTCTGCTGAGCTGCCGACATCGCCCTTCCTTCTTCTTCTCTGCCTCTGTCCCGCCCTCGATGACGTTACGTCACACGAGGGTGGGACAGGCAGAGAAGAAGAACGAAGGCCAACGTCGGCAGCTCAGCAGAGCTCAGTGCTGCGTTCCCGGACCCTCGCTGTTTCAGTAGCGGAGCGAGGGCCCGGCCGGGTGGAAGGTGGGTGGTGACGGCTCGTGGGGGGGGGGGGGGGGGGCAGCGGCGAACTCGGCGGTGGGGGCGGGCCTTTCAACCCCCCTTCCTATAATAGCCCGTTTTTACGGGCTCAAAGTCTAGTATAAACAATAAAATGTACACTGTATGACATATATAACAATTATATATGTTCCTTTTTCTTGAATCTATGGTCGTTGACCGTTGATGGTGTTACATTTTATTTCAAGGTCAGTCCCTACTTCATTTTATTCTGATATTGTTATTCAATATTTCTGGTTATTGTTATGTTATTTTATTAGACTCCTGATGCAGGCTGCCAGCTGAAACACAATACTGTGTCTGTTCTTCACCAATAAATTGTTCCATATTGACTGAAGTCTTCTCATTTGTCTCT
Organism: Microcaecilia unicolor; assembly: GCF_901765095.1. Classification (NCBI taxonomy): domain Eukaryota; kingdom Metazoa; phylum Chordata; class Amphibia; order Gymnophiona; family Siphonopidae; genus Microcaecilia; species Microcaecilia unicolor. Next base: position 553,032,853 of record NC_044032.1, read on the forward strand.
GGATTGCCTAGTCTTTTTCCCACTCCTTTGTTTCTGCTGTTGTTTCATCGTGGGATCTTGGTGTTCCCCCACCTTGTCAGACTTTCACCATAAGTGTACACTTACAGATTTAAATGGCAGTAAAGCACCTAAGGGCAGTTCTGTAAGGGTGTGTGTAAGTGACATAGAGGGAGATTCTATAAATGGCACTCAAAAATTAGCTGAATGTACTTTGTGTTCTAAGATGGACTAAAAAATGGGTGCCAGAAAAGATCAGTGCTAAGCATTATTCTATAAAGGTCACATGCCCTTTATAGAACAACATTTAAAACTAGATTCTATATATCACACCAAAAAATTCACCTAAGGGCATTCTGTAAAGTAGTGTTTCCCAAGTCGTCCAAGTGTTCGTCAGGGATGCCCTTTGTTTTCCATTATGGGTCGAGGATGCCCATGTGTTAGGCACGCCCAAGTCCCGCCTTTGATATGCCTCCGACACGCCCCCGGGAACTTTGGTTGTCCCCGTGACGGAAAGCAGTTGGGGATGCCCAAAATCGGCTTTCGATTATGCCGATTTGGGTGACACTGTGAGAAGGACGCCCATCTTGCGATTTGTGTCGAAAGATGGGCATCCTTCTCTAGTTACCTATGCAACACAAAAGCAGTCATAATTTCACAGACCAGCTTACTTAATAGAATCATTACAACCTTCAGTATATCTGTTTGCACATCACATTCAACTTAAAACTATTGCCATCCAAGGAAAGTGTTATGCATTGATGAGATCCCAGAATAAGTCTTATACGAATTTGAGTTTGACAGGAACATTTCATGATACTCCTGTCTCCACCTTCCAAGTTTTCTTGATTTTGTCAGCAATTAGATTATTTAAATAGGCTGTGAAGGCATGACCAGAATTTTACTAATAGTGGCTGGCCAACAAAATGCTACTTTAGGAGACTGATAGCAGATTTACTCATAGAAATACTAATTTATCAAGTGTGAAATTGTGTTTTTCTCAGCCATAAACTCCCTTCTGTCAATAATGAGCTATTAAAGGTAAGGATATTTGTGTCACCTGTTGTACATAGATTTATCCTGTTTGAATGAAAATAGGCTGCATGGGTAATGGCATCGTGGAGCAGATGCAGAAAGGGTCATTCTGGAGGAGTTCGGGGTCCGTAACTTTATTGGATTTTGTAATACTGCTATTGTGGAACTCAAACAGGAAGCTTGACTTGCTTTAACAACATTCTGACTCCTGCTGCAAGCATTCACTTAAATATGGGCTGTATTGGGTCCAATAAAAGCTGCTTCCTCTCATTCTTGGCTCTGCCTGGTTGTTCCGTCTGCAGCCTACTACACTGTTTTTGCCTGAATAAAAAAGTTGTGGTAGAAAACAGCAGATCAGATAGGGAATCTTTATTTTAAGGTTTATTCACTAGAGTAGATAAAATATTCAATTCTTGTATACTGTTAATATCCCCTTTCCAGGGTTCAGTGCGGTTTACATTCTAGGTGAGACAAAAGCAAATAGTGTGAGGTATGAGAAACATTAGAGACCATTGGTGTAATGCATGAAACTAAAAACATTAAAGGAAAGGATAATGGATGATACTAGGAAGAAACAATGTCATGATGGATTATTATGAAGCAGTCTTTGGGAAGAGAAAGGTTTTAGCCTCTTCCTGAAGTTGAGGTAGCTGTTTTCTGTTCTGATGGGAATAGGTAGAGAATGAGAGGAAATCCGCCAAAAAAGCGGAGAACTCAAACGCCCCACGGTAAAAACAATAGTGTAAAAGAAGTGGGAGAGGTACCACGGATACCAGAAACTGGAGGATGTTTGTTAGTAAACAATTTTATTGATAATTTGAAGACTCGACGCAATGTCGTGTTTCGGCCGTCAGGCCTGCATCAGGAGTCTGCTTTGCACAGTGCTGCGTAGCAATAATGATGACAAACCTTTGAAGATCTCACAGCTGACTCTAGGGCAAAGTATTGCAGAATACCGTTGAAGATAATCCTTCAGGCGTAACGTGGTAGTCCCAGGACTTTCAGCCTGCCTCTCTCCCTCTAGGACATCTCCTAGGTTCTGCTTCAGGTCTCCATTTCTTCTTGAGGGAGTATTCTGCAATACTTTGCCCTAGAGTCAGCTGTGAGATCTTCAAAGGTTTGTCATCATTATTGCTATGCAGCACTGTGCAAAGCAGACTCCTGATGCAGGCCTGACAACTGAAACACGACGTTGTGTCGAGTCTTCAAATTATCAATAAAATTGTTTACTAACGAACATCCTCCAGTTTCTGGTATCCTTGGTCGCTCTCCCACTTCTTTTACACAATAGGTAGAGAGTTCCATATTTTGACTCCAAGTACGGGGAATAGAGATCTGAAAATCTTCTGATTTCGAATTGTCTTTTCAAATTGTGATGATAGCATATTTGATTTCCTATGTATACTTACTTCAAAGCTAATATCAAATCCGATCATATTATGATCACTGTTATCACACAGCCCCAGCACCATTACCTCCCGCACCAGATCATGCGCTCCACTAAGGACTAGGTCTAGAATGTGTCCTTCTCTCATTGGCTCCTGTACCAGCTGCTGTATAAAGCAGTCCTTGATTTCGTCAAGGAATTTTACCACTTTAGTGTGCCATGATGTTACATTTACCCAGTCAATACTAGGGTAATTGAAATCACCCGTTATTATTGTGTTGCCCAGTTTGTGTCCCTAATTTCCTTTAACATTTCTGCATCCGTCTGTTCATCCTGGCCAGGCGGATGGTAGTACACTCCTATCACTATCCTTTTCCCCTTTACACATGGAATTTCAATCCATAGTGATTCTAAGATGTGTTTTGTTTCCAGCAGAATTTTCAATCTATTTGATTCAAGGCTCTCCTTAATATACAATGCTACCCCTCCACCAATTCAATCTACCCTATCACTACGATATAATTTGTACCCCAGTATGACAGTGTCCCACTGGTTATCCTCCTTCCACCAGGTCTCGGAGATGCCTATTATTAATTTTTCATTTAGTGGAATATATTCTAACTTTTCCATCTTATTTCTCAGGCTCCTGGCATTTCCATATAGACATTTCAAACTATGTTTGTTGTTCCTATTTACATCATGTTCAGTACTTGACAGTATTAATTTGCAATCTTTTGTCTGATTTTTATTTTTATTTAAGGACACCTGATCTACTATGGTCTCGTTTGCAACCTCACTATCAGGATACTCTATTTCCCCTGTTTTGGTGATATCTTTGAAAGATACCTTATCCCAAACCATGCACTTTTGAGCAAGTGTCGGCCCCCCCCCCCCCCCCGTTTCTAGTTAAAAAGCTGCTCTATCTCCTTTTTAAATGCTGATGCCAGCAGCCTGGTCCCACCCTGGTTAAGGTGGATCCCATCCTTTCGAAATAGGCTCCCCCATCCCCAGAATACCCAGATCCCAACAAATCTAAAACCCTCCTCCCTGCACCATCATCTCATCCACACATTGAGACTCCGGAACTCTGCCTGTCTTTTGGACCCAGCGCGTGGAATGGGTAGCACTTCAGAAAATGCTACCCTAGAGGTTCTGGATTTGAGATTTCTACCTAAGGAGCCAAAAGTTTTCTATGTCACTGGTACCCACTTGTACCAAAACAGCCGGCTCTTCACAAGCAGTATCTAAAATCCTATCTGGGTGACACGTGAGGTCCACCACCTTCACACTAGGCAGGCAAGTGACCAGGTGATCCTTACATCCACCAGTCACCCAGCTATCTACATGCCTAATAATCGAATCACCAACTACAAGAGCCGTCCTAACCCTTCCCACCTGGGCACTAGCTCCCGGAGACACATCCTCGGTGTGAGAGGATATTGCGTTCCCTGGTGTGCTGGTCCTGTCTACAGGATTACTTCCAGCTTCACCTGTAGGCCTCCTCTATGTACTTCTCTGTCTCCCTCAGCTCCTCCAAGTCCGCTACTCTAGCCTCAAGAGAATGGACACGTTCTCTGAGAGCTAGGAGCTCTTTGCATCTAGCACACACATATGACATCTCACCAAATAGGAGATGATCAAACATGTGACAATCAATGCAAAAGACTGGATTGCACCCCTCTCGCTGCTGGGCTACTGTCTGCATCTTAGTATTATAGAGTTGTTTAATTAAAACTTCTTAATTGGAAAAGATTTTTGGTTTCCAAGAATCTTTTTTACCTAAATATGTGATATGGAAATCTGTTTGTATATCATTTCTCTACACGGACAATGATAAGTTATTGTATGACTTTTTGGTTTCAGTTGCGCTGAAACTGGTCATTTCGCACTGGAAGGATAATTCCCATGTGAATGTGGTGGTGTGGTGGAATTGGATTCTGCTTTATAAAAAATATGAGCAATCTGCAGTACTCTCCCTGTCTGGACACAAATCAGCTATCCGCAAATGGAAGTCTTTAGACCTTTTTCTATCCAATAAGGACTAATTTTAGGGTTAGAACTCAGCACTCTGTACCATATTGTGTGTTTTGTTCTGTTCTGTTGCATTTTCTGTGGTGTATTGTTATGATTTAATAAACTTATTATAAAAAATAAAAAAAACTTCTTAAGGTACTAGGGATATCAGATGAATATAATGATCCTTTTGGGTGTTGTAATTTGTAATTTATTTAGGGTTTGCTTCTTAGAAACTAATTAAATGTAAGTCAGACACTAATGAAAATTGAAAATTCCCCTCTTGTTGTCTTAATTAGAATAATTGACTATAAAAATAGAGTTGAGCTATGAAAGTCACAGTGGGTTAAATAATAATGAGATACAAAACAAGCAAATACATGTTTTGTATCTCATGACTATGCAAATACCTTTATGCGACTTGCAGTGATACACCACAACTCACATTAGGGCCCAGAAATCATGGTGAAATAACCCCAGCTTTTTGCTGGGATTATTTCACCTCCCAGGAGCATTGGGCGCATGGAATTATGCTGCTTGCGAGGTGTCTTGCAAGTAGCATTACTCTTTTACCGCAAGATATATCAATCTGTGATACCAGGATCCTGTAGGCTGCTGAATCCCACGGGGAATCAAGGTGTGGTAAAAGGCAATATTTTACTGCATCTTGATGAATTCCCCCCCCAAATGGTCGAGTGTGCTAACAGAATTAGCGCGCACTAAGTTTTAGTAAAAGGGCCCCATACTTTGCCATAGGAAATTCCAATTATGAATATTCCATAGATTCGTATCCTCAGTAGCCTAACACAGGCCAAATTTGGAATCATAGGAGATTTGCATCATCCGCATTATTTTTTAACAAAAACATTTTTTCCCATTCAAGGTGACAAAATATCATGTCTAAAAGGAAGCAAAGACACCAATAAATCAACCGTGATCTGCTACAATCAATTGTGTGATCCAGGTCAACTACACCCCTGATCTTCCTCTGTAATATGAGCCCTACAGGAGCAACCTAATTTTTCAGACAGGACACATAATGGAGCCCTACTTAACAAGATTGTTGAAGACAGGTCCTACTTCAGTCTGTTCAATAAACAAATGATACACAGAACCTATTAACTTATTTTGTTTGTACTTCAAATTGTGCAGTTTTTATGCAGTGAGGTAGCTCTTTAAAATGCTTTTCTAAGTACAGGTAGAGGGATATAAATCCTAAAACCTGTTGAGCACAAGCAACCCCTATATTCAGAATCTCTGAGCTGATAGGGCTGCAGGTGATCAAAGGCTTGCCATATCTTAATACAAATGCACTCAACAGTTTTACATGCTTCAGAACATAGAGCAGGCAAACCACAGTTCCACAAGGACCAGTGAACTAAAGAAAAACGCATGCAGATCCTGTTCATACTGCCGAAGTTCACATTTTGGGGTTCCTTCTACATTCAGAATATAAATATACTCTCAGTAAGCAGGAGACTTAAAGGGAAATCCAGTTTCAAGTCAATGTCTGGAAAGCTGGGCTAAAACAAAGGAATTTTTTGACTCATTTCTTTTTGCCATCTCAGAATGGAATTATATTCATGGGGAAGGTTAGGCAGAGATTTCTGGCTAAGTCAAAACCATGGGAAGGGGCAATCCTGTTTTGGAGTAGGGGATGTTCAATTCAAATTGACCCCAGATGTGAAACGTAATGTCAGATGCTGTGGAATGGTGTTCGATTCCCACAACAGCACCTTGTGACTGGACAAGTCACTTAAATCTCCATAGCCCCAGGTACAAACCCCCTCCCCCACTTTATATTGTACAGCGCTGTATACATCTAGTAGCGCTATAGAAATGATTATTAGTAGTAGAAAGAATGTGCACTATTATTATCAAATGATAAATTACAAATTTTCATGTTTTTTCTTCTCATTTTTATTTGATAACAACATGGTATATGTCATTGGTATTTCCCCTATCACTGCAAATGAATGCCCATCCCTATCAGCTACCTGTATGTGTTAAAGAACTGATGGTAATATGTATACTGAATAGTGAATTATGGCCAAAAAAAATCAAAATAAAGCACCAAAACAGAACATATTACACAGAATAATATTTGTAGCAATCAGGAAATACACACTGGTACTTTAACACTCCCAGTCAGCTCTAGTTCCCCATTCTAGCATCTTCCTCTTGGCCTTCCCACTGCTCTTTAGTTTATTGTTGAGTTACCAAACATGTTTGGATTATGTATTATCTGTATTAGCTGCACCTAATGATTAGAGCAGCAGGCTGAGAACCAGGGAAGCCAGGGTTCAAATCCAACTACCACTCCTTGAGATCTTAGACAAGTCACTTAACAATCCATTGCCTCAGGTACGAACTTTGACAGTAGGCCCTCCAGGAACAAGAAAATATGTGGAGAGGCATAATCGAACAGGGCGCCCAAGTTTTTCTGAGGGCATCCTTGCAGAACTTCCTCGCGAAGGGGCGGGGAATCCCATATTATCGAAATAAGATGGGCATCCATCTTTCATTTCAATAATACGGTCGGGGATGCCCAAATCTCAACATTTAGGTCAACCATAGAGATGGTCGTCCTTAGAGATGGCCGTCCCTGGTTTTCAGCGATAATGGAAACCGAGGACGCCCATCTCACAAACGACCAAATCCAAACCATTTGGTTGAGGGAGGAGCCTGCATGCGTAGTGCACTGGTCCCCCTGACATGCCAGGACACCAACCAGGCACCCTAGGGGGCACTGCAGTGGACTTCAGAAATTTCTCCCAGGTGCATAGCTCCCTTACGTTGTGTGCTGAGCCCTCCAAAACCCACTACCCACAACTGTACACCACTACCATAGCCCTTAAGGGTGAAGGGGGGCACCTAGATGTGGGTACAGTGGGTTTCTGGTGGGTTTTGGAGGGCTTACATTTACCACCACAAGTGTAACAGTTAGGGGGAGACGGGCCTGAGTCTGCCTGCCTGAAATACACTGCACCCACTAAAACTGCTCCAGGGACCTCAGGGAGCTGGGTATGACATTTGAGGCTGGCATAGAGGCTGGCAAAAAATGTTTTAAAAGTTTTTTTGAGGGTGGGAGGGGGTTCGTAACCACTGGGGGAGTAAGGGGAGGTCATCCCCGATTCCCTCCGGTGGTCATCTGGTCAGTTCGGGCACCTTTTTAAGGCTTGGTCGCAAGAAAAAATGGAACAAGTAAAGTCACCCAAGTGCTCGTCAGGGATGCCCTTCTTTTTTCCATTATCGGCCAAGGATGCCCATGTGTTAAGCACACCCCAGTCTCGCCTTCGCTATGCTACTGACATGCTCCCATGAACTTTGGTCGTCCCCGCGACAGAAAGCAGTTGAGGACGCCCAAAATCGGCTTTCGATTATGCCGATTTGGGCAACCCTGAGAGAAGGATGCCCATCTCCTGATTTGTGTCGAAAGATGGGCGCCATTCTCTTTCGAAAATAAGCCTGATAGTGAGTCAGAGGGAATGACAGTGGACAAGGAGAGAAAAAAGTCAAATAGGAGGTAAGCAGAAGATGGATATGGATGGGGAACAGAGAGAGGAGAAATAAAGATGGAGGGGGGAGATACTGGAATGCATATGTAAAAAGAAGAGAGGGAGACACGGGCAGAAGGGAAAGAAAAGGCAGGCAGTGGATGGAAGGGGAAGTGAAAGTTGGCAGACACCATATGGATAGCCTGTTAATGTACCTGAATGTAATTCACCTTGAGCTACTACTGAGAATGCTGTAAGCTAAATCCAAATCCAAAATCTAATATTAGGCATATTGTGAAGTAATACAAAAACTGAATAAACCAGATTAGTACAGAATCATCCTATTCAGATACTCAATGCTAACACAATACCTGGCTCCCCCCCCACACACACAAACACAGACAGACCCTCACCAAGTAAAAGAATAAGTAACCACAAGTGAAAAATAGAAATAAGTAAATTAAACTGAAACTCCAAGATACCAGACTCTGCATATGTACAGTGACATAGAAACTGTAATGCATGTCCCTCTGTACTGTGCAAAAAATATAAAGAAAACAAATGTAAATTTCAAAAACTGACACATTCTGTTCTGCCCCGTTTGCATGGAGACATGATAGAACATATAATAAGACTACAAATCCCTACAATCCTGTTGTTTCCTGTAATAGGCTCTTTATGAGCATATGTCCAGTTCTTTGTGACTTTTGTGACTCTTTCTATTGTTTATCCTTGTTCTCTAAGCTTGCTGGGCAAGTTGTCTCCCACTTTCTCTCTCCATCGGGTCTGGAGAGGTAGTCTGCAGGATATTTCTTCTGTAAACTGAAACTGCCTATGCTGTATTCTGTTGTACATGAGAACATAGAACGTAAGAACATAAGCAGTGACGTACCGAGGGTGGGGTGGTGGGGGTGGTTTGCCCCGGTTGCAACTCATTAGGGGGTGCTGCCATCCATTGATGTTTTCCCCCTCCCCCAACTGGTGTGGTGTTGCTGCGTGCAGTGCTGCATGGGGTGTCCTGGCATCTCCCTCCCCCCCACTAGTGCAGTATCGCTCTCCCCCCTTCTCGCTCGCCCCACTCTGCTGGTCTTTAAACTTTGAGACCTCCCGGCAGCATCAGCAATGTGAGCGCTGCCTTTGGCCAGCCCCGGAAGCATTCTCTGTACAGCGTCCCGCCTACGCGGGAAGTTGTATAGAGAAGGCTTCCGGAGCACGCAGAAGGCAGCACATTCATTGCTGAGATGCTGCTGGCGGGCCTGGAAGCTTGGAGGCATGCAGGAGCGGAACGGGTGTGGAGTGAGGAGGGGGAGTGCAATACCGCACTAATCAGGGCAGGGGGGGAGGACGGAGAGAGAGTAATTCCAGCCGGACCAAAGGGAAAGGGGGTGGAGAGAAGAAGATGCAGAGATATTGGCCTTGGGGTGGGAGTGCAGGAGAGAGGGAGAAAGAAGGGTGAGGAACATGGGAAGGGGACACAGAGGGCAGATGCTGAACATGGGGGTAAATGGGGATGGGAACACAGAGAGCACATGCTGAATATGGGTGGAATAGGGACAGGGACACAGAGGGGATAGGGGAGGTTATGGATATGAGAGGTGGAGGGGCATAATCGAAAGGGGTGCCCAAGTTTTCCTGAGGACGTCCCGGCGAATGGGCGGGAAAACCCATATTATCGAAACAAGATGAGCGTCCATCTTCCGTTTCGATAATACGGTTGGAGACGCCCAAACCTTGACATTTAGGTCGTCCCTGGAGATGGTTGTCCTTAGACTTGGTCGTTTCTGATTTTCGGCGATAATGGAAACTAAGGATGCCCATCTCAGAAACGACCAAATGCAAGCCCTTTGGTCGTGGGAGGAGCCAGCATTCGTAGTACACTGGTCCCCCTGACATGCCAGGACACCAAACACACACCCTAGGAGGCACAGCAGTGGACTTCAGAAAAAGCTCCCAGGTACATAGCTCCCTTACCTTGTGTGCTGAGCCCTCCCAACCCCCCCCCCCCATCAAAACCCACTACCCACAACTGTACACCACTACCATAGCCCTTACGGGTGAAGTGGGGCACCTAGATGTGGGTACAGTGGGTTTCAGGTGGGTTTTGCAGGGCTCACATTTACCACCACAAGTGTAACAGGGAGGGATGGGCCTAGGTCTGCCTGCCTGAAGTGCACTGCACCCACTAAAACTGCTCCAGGGATCTGCATACTGCTGCGATGTACCTGAGTATGGCATAGAGGCTGGCAATAAATATTTTTAAATTTCTTTTTTGAGGGTGGGAGGGGTTTATTGACCACTGGGGGAGTAAGGGGAGGTCATCCCCGATTCCCTTCGGTGGTCATCTGGTCAGTTCAGGCACCTTTTTGTGCCTTGATCGTAAGAAAAACTGGGCCAGGTAAAGTCGTCCAAATGCTTGTCAGGGACGCCCTTTTTTTTCCATTATGGGTCGAGGACGCCCATGTGTTAGGCATGCCCAATTCCCGCCTTTGCTACGCCTCCGACATGCCCCCAGGAACTATGGTCTTCCCCGTGCCAGAAAGCAGTTGGGGACGCCCAAAATTGCCTTTCGATTATGCCAATTTTGGCGACCCTGTGAGAAGGATGCCCATCTTCCGATTTGTGTCAAAAGATGGGCGTCCTTCTCTTTCGAAAATAAGCCTGATAGTGAGTCAGAGGGAATGACAGTGGACAAGGAGAGAAAAAAGTCAAATAGGAGGTAAGCAGAAGATGGATATGGATGGGGAACAGAGAGAGGAGAAATAAAGATGGAGGGGGGAGATACTGGAATGCATATGTAAAAAGAAGAGAGGGAGACACGGGCAGAAGGGAAAGAAAAGGTAGGCAGTGGATGGAAGGGGAAGTGAAAGTTGGCAGACACCATATGGATAGGGGGAAAGGGCAGACAGTGGATGGAAGAGGCAGAGAAAGCAGACAGATGCTGGATGGAAGGGAGAGAGAAAGAAAGAAAAAGAGCAGATGCTGGATGGAAGGAAGAGAGTGAAGAGAAGACGAGGAAAACAGAAACCAGAGACAACAAAGGTAGAAAGCAAAGATTTATTTATTTATTTGCTTTAGAATAAAGTAGTATTGTAGCTGTGGTGATAAATAGAAAATGAAAATAAGGTGATCTGTTTGTTGGACTAATTTTAATACAGTTTGACAAACGTTCAGAGACCAAAACCTCCATCCTTAGGACAGGACAGGACCATAACAGCAGTATACAGTACTGACCTGAGGAAGGTGGTTTTGGCCTCTGAATACCAATTGAAAAAGTATTAGTCCAATAAAATGGTATTATCTTATTTTCTGTGTTTTGTTTTATTTCTATTGTTTAATTTGTAAAGTGGTGATTGGTATTTGTCAGGTTTTTCAAATTTACATGCATCACTGTTTCTGCGATGTTGCATTGTATGTGGAATCTGGCCTCTTAGGGGTTCAGTTTAATTTTTGTCTACATATTTCTATTTTAGTTTGTGGTTACTTATCCTATACTTGGTGAGGATGTATCTGTGTTCTATGTTTGTGAAAAAGACATGGTTTTCTGTTGGCAGGATCATTTTTACTAATGTTTAGTTTTACAATGGGTGTATTGATGTTCTAGTGCTCACTGCAATGTTTAAGATGCTGCCTTTCCTAGGTACACCCTTGTTGTGTGACTCATAGATTATTAGTAAAAATAATATTTTCATATAGAGGAGGGGGTGTTAAAACATGATTGGCCCCGGGTATCAAATACGCTAGGCACGCCACTGAACATAAGAGTAGCCATACTGGGTCAGATCAATGGTCCATCTAACCCAGTATCCTGTTTTCCAAACAGTGGCCAAGCCAGGTCACAAGTACCTGGCAGAAACCCAATTAGCAGCAACATTCCATGCTACCAATCTCTGTCTCAACAGCAGACCTTGGACTCCAGGAATTTGTCCAAACCATTTTTAAACCCAGATACGCTAACCGCTGTTACCACCTCATTCAGCAAAGAGTTCTAGAGCTTAACTATTCATTGAGTGAAAAAATATGTCCTCCTATTTGTTTTAAAAGTATTTCCATGTAACTTCCTTGAGTGTCCCCTAGTCTTTGTACTTTCGTAATGAGTAAAAAATCGATTTACTTCTACACCACTCAGGATTTTGTAGACCTCAATCATATCTCCCCTCATCTGTCTATCTTGTGCTGAATATTAGTGCTTAGCCAGCTTAGCGCAATTTCACCAGCCAGGAGCTCTTCCTGGCCACTTAAATAACATTGAATATTGGCTGGAATGTGTGCACTTACTAAAAGGCTCACAGATCTTGTAATGCCACCAAGGGTGAGAGTGAGGATAGTTCCAAATGGCCAAGGCAAACAAAAAGTAAAAGAATCAAAAAGTTTATTTGCCAAAAAAAAAAAAAAAAACTACTGACACAAAGACCCTACACAGGCCTTGTTTTGGTAAAGCCTTCCTCAGGGGACTAAGAGAAAAGGACATGAGATAAATCACATAAAAATATAAATATTAAAGTAATGGCAACATAATGAGACAGAGTAAAAACGACACAGATAGAACCTTCATATCAGAAGAAGTGGAGTCTATAATTAGTGATGGGGATGAGCATAGAAGATGAAAAATAAAAATGTGATTATGAAAATACAATGTAACAGATAATGTGCACATGAACAGTGAAGAGGATATACCCAATGCAAAAAGGTCACTATGTGAGTGAAAAGGTGTGACAAACGTAGTAATATGTGCAGAAGCAGAATATAAATATGATTTTGCAATAACATGACCTACTGAAAACTGCCCCTTTAAAGACTTTGATGTTCCACTGTTCTAACAAGGAGTAATCATCTGGTATTTCCAATAAGGAAGAGACCACATGGTTATTTTTTTCCTTGCTTGAAAAAAATGGTATTTAGAGTGCAAAAAAATGCTCAACGTTCCCCTCCTTTTTTCCCCCCAACTATTATAGTGGAATTTAGAAATCATCCTTTCTTGAAAAAGCTTTTTCAATTCTCATCTCACATCAGTACTATCACCTTGGATCTTTTCTGGAATGTAATGTCACTCAAGAGACATATTTGATGTTCTACACCCTTGGCGTGGTCTACATTCCACTCATTGGCTGGATAACAAGAACATATTGATTTATTTAAATGTTGATGCAATCAGGTTTTCCAAGATAAAGGGTACAAGAGACTCCACAAACTGGAAAATGTTAAGGGCAATTTTTTGAACATATCAACATTTTAGTTTTGTTTTCTGTACAGCCACCACCTTGCTAACTGTGGCCATTCTAACTTCAGTAAGGTATTGGATAGGGTTGTTAGACTAATTTCTCAGCTTGACAAAATCTCTCTGTGCCTGTCCCTCATCCACAAGCAGATAATCAAAAAACCCGCACTGTTCCAAACAGTGCTCTAAAATAGCACTGGAACAGCGCGGGGCTTTACCGCACCAATGATCAGAGATAATTGCATGCAAATTTAAGCAAGCAATTATCTCTGATTATGGGGTAGAAGTGCGAAGAATTGTGTCTGAGCATGCGCTCAGCACAATCCTCCCACATTGTTTGACAGGTCTGGGCTGTCAAAAGCCCAAACCTGTTAAACACAGGGGCTGGAGGTCCATGGGACCACCAGGCCACAACTACCCCTGCCCTGACCCACCAGATCTCCAGTCCCCCTGATGATCCCCCCCCCCCCAGGTTCAGGGAGGGCTGGAGATCTGGTGGGTCTCCAGCCCCCCTAACTCCCGTCAACATGTGCAACCAGTCCCTGGTGGCCCAGTGGGTGACCAACCCACCCCCAGCGACAGGGGGGCTAGAAGTCTGTTGGACCGCCGGTCCCCCCCCCGATGATTCCCCCCTAAGTTCAGGAAGGGCTGGAGATTCGGTGGGTCTCCAGCCCCCCAACCCCCAAGCAAAGGGTCCCTGGTGGTCCAGTGATCAATATGCCCCCCCCTTCCACAGTGAAGAAAAAGGGCCCTGTTTACTAAGGTGCGCTAGCATTTTTAGTGCATAATAAAATTAGCACGCGCTAAATGCTAGAGACACCCATATATTCCTACGGGTGCCACTAGTGTTCAGCACGCACTTAAAACACTAGCACACCTATAGCACAGCTTAGTAAACAGGGCCCTAAGTGCAACATCTGTACTAATTTTGAAAAAAAATCAATGGGGCCTTTTTACGAAATAGTGATAAACAGTGGCGTAAACGTGCCCTTATGCAGGTCATTCCCACATGCTAAGGCCATTTTTACTGCTGGGATAAAACAGCTGATTTCATGGCCACATGCTAATTTTCCCATTAGTGCATGGCCATTAGCACGTTAGCCCCGACTGCCATCTATCTTGTATGTGGTAACAGCTCATATGCTAAACCTACACTAATCAGTTAGCGGAAGGCAATGCTCATGTGCTAACTGATTAGCACAGAACATGCCCACTCTTTGCCCCCCCAGACCCACCCCCAGTGAGCCCCGTGGGAAGCCATTTTTGCTTACTGCATCTTTGTAAAAAGAGCCCCAGTGTTTGTTAAAAAATATTTCTGTGTGGTGACTGCAGGATCATGGTGGACCTGCCCCCAAATGTTAGCACACAATCTTCACACTTATCATAAATTAATTTTTGCTGCTAAAGCATGGTAAATGAAAAAAATTAAACAGTCACAACAAGGATGACGGGAAAAAGGGAAGGGACAACAGATGATGTAACTACCACATTGTGATCGATGGAGGTACTACGTAGGGGAGCAATTTTCACTGAGACTTTTTCTGCAGGACTTCTTTTTGTTCAAACATTGAATATAACAACAATTGACTAGCTGCATCAATATACATCCAATTTGAGTGACTCCTGAAGAAGGCCCTTGTGGGCCGAAACACGGCTCGTGTCTAGTCTTGGATGGTCAATAAAGTGGTTTCTTTACATCATATGTTGTCCCTTCCCCTTTTCCCGTCACCCTTGTTGTCACTGTTTGGTTTGTATGGCTACAAGGGTTGCTGTTCTTCAAGTGAAAACAATTACCACAATTTGCATATTTTCTCCTGGTTTGACGCCAGCCTTAAACCACTGAAAGATTTAACAGGGAATTTAAGAAGAGTGTTGTAAAAGCAGATCCACCATAGAAATGGATATCAGTTGGAAGATTTGAGTACATCACTCAATTACTGAAGGAGTTGAGGAATACAGGACCTTGAGATGGACTGACATGGTACAAGCAACCTGATATTGGAATCAGTTAGTCGTCTGTGGAGTTTATTAGATTAACAGTTATTAACAGCAAGTTCTGTTCAAGTCATCTATGGACGGATTATTATTGCGAGGCATTTATGAGAACTGGATTCTATGGCATGTAACTAGAAAAATTTAATTTGCTGTATAATAAGTGTAAAAAAATTCAATTTGCTCTATAGTGAGTGCAATATATAAGTATATCCATATCATCACTTTATGGGAAAGAGTAAGACGGCATTTTAGCATGGGTAGAGGGTGAAAGGTTTTGAGAGTGTGTATGAGTGGATTTGACATAATCGGTAAGGGGAAACTGTATTGGAATTATTATATAAAGGATTTTTTAAATAAAATATACCTTTGAAAGCAAATAAAGTTGTATAGAAAAGAGTTTTTGTAGTTACTTCTTTAGGGTGGTATTAATCTTTGTAACTAGATTGAAAATAATTTACTCATTAAGTAGAGAAGCTATTATTATTTAAGAGATGTCACCATATATTATGTATAAAGCCAATTATATAGTAAAGATACTAATAAAGTTAAAATACAAAACATTGACTATCACTGGATTTCCTTCTTTCCCTGCCGTGAATTGTACATTTTACCACGTGGTAAAATCAGCATCTTTGTTATGTAAAAGTGAAGTTCATGCTCTTTACCACTTGATGTCACCCTTGTATGCAGAATATAGCTAGATTCCTAAGACACAACTGCAGGCAAAGATTAAATACAAACTTTGCATATAGTTGCAGGTTAATCCTCTAAGGGTTTTTTTTTAAACTAAGATGCGGTAAAAAGCGGCCTGTGGAAGTGCAAGCATGTCTTTTGCGTGTGCACTGGGCCATTTTTTACTGTGTCTAGGAAAAGGGTCTGTATTTAAGGGGCTGAAAAATGGATGTGCGCTAATATTGAACTAGTGTGCGTCCATTTTCGGCCTGAGACCTTACTGCCACCCATTGACCTAGTGGTAAGGTCTCATGTGCTTCCTGCATGATAAGCATGCAGCACATGCCAACTTCTGTTCACTGCCAGGCAGGGGCGTAGCCAGACCTCACGGTGGGAGGGGGCCAGTGCACGAAGTTGGGGACACATTTTGAGTGTTGCCTGGCTGCCCCCCCACCTCCTTGCCTCCCCCACCGCCTTGTCTCCTTGCCCGCCCCCCACTGCCTCGCCTCGCCCCCCTACCGCTTCACCTCACCTCCTTGCCGCTTCCCCTCACAAATACCTTTGCTGACGGGGGTCCCCAACCCCCACCAGCTGAAGCCTTCTTCAGTGCCGGTCTCCAGTGCAGCAGCGTTCGCTGCCCTGCTCTTCTTTCTTCTTGCTCCTCCTGTGCATGCTGACGCTCCTTAAAGGACCCCCGCCAGTTAAACCAAGGGCCCGGATGAAATTTGCAGGGGCCAAGGCCCCTGTGGCCTCCTGTAGCTACGCCCCTGCTGCCAGGTAAGTGGCCCGCGGTAGACAATAGAAAATTATTTTCTACGATGAGATTCAGTGCACACCAAATTCAGAATTACTGCCTGGCTCATGTGCTAGCTGGGCGGTAGAGCCGATTTGGCGTGTGCTGTATGTGCTTAGGCCCTCCTGCGCCTTTGTGAAAGGGCCCCTAAGTGCCTTCAGTTCAATGCGTTTGTTACATGTATTTATTTTCATTTGGGTGGTGGTGGTGCGGAAAACTGCATAGGGAATGAAGAAAGCATTTGATAAACACAGAGGATCCTTAGTTGCAAGGAAATGAAGGAAAACCAGAGGTAGGGTGGTCTCTGTTGCACTGCAGTGGGAGAGGATAATAGGTAGATGAGATGGGCCTTATGGTCTTTATTGGACATCATATTCTGTAGTTCTCTGCTTCGATGTCAACAGCTTAGTTACATAGGAGACCTTTTACAAAGTCACAATAAAAAGTGGCCTGAGGTAATGTGGGCGCATCTTTTGGACGCGGGCTGGGCCACTTTTTACCGCAGCTGGGAAAAAGGCCATTTTTTAATGGGCCGGGAAATGGGCATGCACAAAAATTAAAACTAGCAAGTGCCTATTTAAGGCCGGAGCCCTTATCACCAGCCATTGACTTTGCAGTAAGGTCTCATGTGCTACCTGTGCGGTACCATGAAGTGTGAGCTAACATGGCCGTGCTGCTGATTACCACTGGGAACACCCCAACGGTAGAAAATAGACAAATATTTTCTACTTGGGGATTCAGCATGCACCAAACTCAGAATTACAGCTGGGTGCATGCGCTATCCTGGTTGTAGTGCCGATTTGTCGCACACTACCCGCGCATTAACTCTCCTGCAGCTTTGTAACAGGGCCCCATAATGATTACGTTGAAATACCAGAGGTCCACTGAGTCCAATCCCCATCTGTAATCTAGAGGCAGCAATAATAAACTTAATTTTCATCTGAAGCCAATCCTGATGCATACAAATTCATTTCTAGCCTTATGTATCTCTAGCCTTATGCACCCTGATCGGCTTATGTACCCAGTTTGTCATTTCCCTTCAGTCTAACTTTATCATCTTATCCACTAATCAAATTTTCTTTATTTAAGAGGGTACCTGGGGGAGGATCCAAAACGGAGGCGGATGTTAGTACCTGAATGTGGGTCGCTTTTCCTGCTCTGAATTTCTTTCAAGATGCCACAGCAGACAGGCAAGTGAGCTAGCCATGTTGTACAGCCTTCTTCTATATCTGCAATGGGGCCCATTGATGGCTTTGTGATCCAAGGTGTTGGCATTTCAAGTCTAATTTGAAGTGACCCTGCCGCCAGGATCTCTCCCGGAGGAAGAGGCAGAGAGTTCCCTTAGAGCCAAACCATCTCTTAGTTCAGACCATAGGAACCCCCCACTCCAGCCCAGCAGGACAAGCTCACCCGGCAGGTCAGTGCTGCTCAGAGTAGGAAGGGTCTCAAGGCACAAACGGAGGATATGTTCTTCTGGGTTAGGTTCAGGTTAATTCTAAAAATTAAAATTTAGGAAACTTTACAATGTAACATTAAACATCCCAAATTCTTGCAAATAAATAATATCATCCTACACAGACAAGAGATATTTATTTTAAAAATTTGTTTTTAGCTGCTTCCTGAAAACCATATAATCTGAAATTACTCGAATCTTAGCCAGAAGAAAATTCCAGACTTGTGCTGTTAAATATTGAAAAGGAGTTGTAAAAATTTGTGTGGATCAAACACCTTGAAAGGCCATCTTTATCCTGCCTTAACTTTCGGACCTCAATTGACACCCTAATTAAAGGGTGGTCAAAAGGAGAGGGATGTATCTCAGCCAGTCTCCGGCACCAAATTACTTTTGAACTTTAGAATAAAAACACAACGAGAACGACATAAAAGAGAAACCAAATAAAAACAATGAAAATGGACCAGAAGAAAGAGAAGCTGCCCCTTGTGCGTTCGCCTCACACACCAAGGAGCACACTAAGGACTAGGTTCATGTGCGGCACATGACTGCAGTACCACATGGTAGCTGGTATCAGTTTAGGATTTTCACGTTAAATACTGTGACTCCGCACAGGCTGAACCAGGAACTAGAATGGATGACGTTGATATAGTTGAAGTGTCCTGATTAGTTGACTGTTTAAATTTCTCTTATAAATCAGCTGACAAAAAATGCCACCGCCACCTTTATCAATGATAAACTAGATTAAATTGTGGTTTACATATTTTTCAGATGTTAACTTTTGTTATTTTTATAGGGGAATCATCCTTGAGACAGCCAGGAGGCGAAACATGGTATCATGTCGGAGTACATATTCCCCTTGGATCAGGTTCACTTAAGGTAAGTATGACTTTAGTCTGTGGACAATTGAACAATTGAACAGTTTTGAATATGCACTATTGACACGTTGTTGCACTTGAAAACTTTATATAAATCACAAAACAATAAGCGGAAAAGTTTAAAAAAAAAGTATTTTCAGGAGAACGGTGACAAACAGGAAAATGGCGGCTTAAACCATGGAGTGCCCCACATCCTCGACTGGCTGAGGTCTCCGAAACTTCATAAATATTCTTAGATGTAAGCTTAGTGGTGATAAGTAATTTGTGTACAGTGAGCTTATACAAGACTTTTGACCTGAAGAAGTGCTTATTTAGTGTGCCATTCTAGGAGATCCGTGAAATTATAGACCGGTGAGTCTGATGTCAGTGACGGACAAAATGGTAGAGACTATTATTAAGAACAAAATTACAGAGGTTATTCAAAAGCATGGATTAATGAGACAAAGTCAACATGGATTTAGTGAAGGGAAATCTGGTCTCACCAATCTACTACATTTCTTTGAAGGAGTAAACAAACATGTGGATAAAGGGGAGCCAGTTGATATTGTGTATCTGGAGTTTCAGAAGGCGTTTGACAAAGTACCTCATGAAAGATTCTAGAGGAAATTGGAGAGTCATGGGATAGGAGGTAGTGTTCTATTGTGGATTAAAAACTGGTTAAAAGATAGAAAACAGAGAGTAGGGTTAAATGGTCAGTATTCCCAATGAGAAGGGTAGTTAATGGGGTTCCCCAGGGGTCTGTGCTGGGACCGCTGCTTTTTAACACATTTATAAATGACCTAGATATGGAAGTAACTAGTGAGGTAATTAACTTTGCTGATGACACAAAGTTATTCAAAGTCATTAAATCATGGGAGGATTTTGAAAAATTACAAGAGGACCTTAGGAGACTGGGCGACTGGGCGACTGGGCAGATGATGTTTAACGTGAGCAAGTGTAAAGTGATGCATGTGGGAAAGAGGAACCTGAATTATAGCTACGTCATGCAAGGTTCCACGTTAGGAGTCAAGGACCAAGAAAGGGATCTAGGCATCCTCATTGATGATACATTGAAACCTTCTGCTCAGTGTGCTGCTGTGGCTAAGAAAGCAAATAGAATGTTAGGTATTATTAGGAAAGGAATGGAAAACAAAAATGAGGATGTTATAATGCCTTTGTATCGCTCCATGGTGCAACCGAACCTCAAATATTGTGTTCAATTCTGGTTGCTGCATTTCAAAAATGATATAGTGGAATTAGAAAAGGTGCATAGAAGGGCAACGAAAATGATAAAGGGGATGGGACGACTTCTCTATGAGGAAAGGCTAAAGCGGCTAGGGCTCTTCAGCTTGGAGAAAAGGCGGCTAGGGGAGATATGGTACAGGTCTACAAAATAATGAGTGGAGTTGAACAGGTAGATGTGAAGCGTCTGTTTACACTTTCCAAAAATACCAGGACTAGGGGGCATGTGATGAAGCTACAATGTAGTAAATTTAAAATGAATTGGAGAAAAGTTTTCTTCACTCAATGTGTAATTAAACTCTGGAATTCGTTGCCAGAGAATGTGGTAAAGGCGGTTAGCTTAGCAGAGTTTAAAAAAGGTTTGGGCGGCTTCCTAAAGGAAAAGTCCATAGACCATTATTAAATGGACTTGGGGAAAATCCACTATTTTGCGGATAAGCAGTTTAAAATGTTTTGTACTTTTTTGGGACCTTGCCAGGTATTTGTGACCTGGATTGGCCACTGTTGGAAACAGGATGCTGGGCTTGATGGACCTTTGGTCTTTCCCAGTATGGCAATACTTATGTACTTATGTAAGAAACTTGGTGACTATTCGAGCATTTTATTGTGGATGTGTGTTTCTATGCATTGATTTTCCATTTTCAATGTTCTTTTATTTGAAGAACCTCTGTGTTTTGGTTTTAATAGGATGGCATACCTGTTTTTAACATCGTTTTTTAGACTTGTTTAGCAACATTTTATGGAGGCAACAATCCTATTAATATGGCTTTGAGATGTTCCCTACTGGTTTTAGCCCCCCTTTTAAAATGTTCTTCACATGTTTTAAGGTAGTTTTGAGATTTCTTCCATGGTTGGAATGCATTGATGACATAATTGAAATGCACTGATGTCACTGGAATGCATAGAATCAGTTTCAATGTGTTCCATCACTTTTTCTCAAAGAATTTTAGTAGTTTTGAAAATCTTTTCTTTTCATTTTCTCAGTGATTTTGGTCAGTATGGATTTACAAACATCTCAGGATTAATTTTATATACTTTGGTTTTAGTTTTTTCAGCAATATATCTCTCGATGGTTTTTCATCTGACTCCATCATAATGGATTTTTTTAATAGACGTTTAGTATGCTTTGTATGGTTTAACTGGTTTTATCCTTGTAAGTTACTTTTTACTGATTTTTTTTACTAATAGTCATGCATATTCACAAGGTTCCAGTATTAAAGATAGGCTGTCACAGCAAGATTGTTTTTACAGTTTTAACTGGACCAAGGAAGGCACACGTGTGAATAAGCTTTTTAGTAGTATGTTTTCCTTGTTCTCATTATTGCAGTTGTCTAGCATCTGACCATTTTTAGGTTTAGATATTTGGCTTAAAAAGAATTCATCATTTCTTTACAGTGACCCACGTTGATGGAATTTTTATGTTTACACCAACCGGTTAAGCCACTCTCTATGTATTTATTGTTTCATTTTTAGTGTTGAATTTTCTAGTGCTAATACTCTGTTATGTTTTGATAATATATTAATGTTATTCAACTTTTATACATTTAGTACCTAGCAGGTTCTTATATAGATGCACATGTTTTGTGCTTTTGTTTGTTTATTTATTTATATGTGACTTGTTGGATGGTTTACTGATTTCTTTTTATCTTGATTGTCACAGCTCTTAATGCTCCTGATGCAGCCTGTACACTTGGCAAAACATGGCCATGTTGGGCATCCGAATGTGAACTGTAGGATAAAAATAAATGAGACTTTGGTTAACAGTTACCCTCCGATTACTTATACCAAGATTCCCCGATGCAGAAGTCTGTCTAACAAACTCACTAGCTCTGTCTAGGGTGATATATGTATATATAGGAATCTTGCTTCTGGCCCCACTCCAGGTGTTTTCGTTAGAGAAGTGAACACAAACCACAGTGATATATATTATGTTTATTGGAAGTAAGAAAATAGAGATAATATACAAATATAGAACTCTGCACAAGCTTCTATGCACTACAAATCTCTTACTAATATGAGCACTACCAAAATATATTGTCTAACTATATACTGATTATCCCTAGACTAAGTACCGTAATGATGAGAACAGTACTAATGATATCCTAATAATCCTTATGAGAAACAAATTACACATCTTATGCAAAATACACAGTAGCAGCTTATTCTCTGACCAAGAGATGACATAAACCAGTCTTACTTAGATAACCCCACTAACTAACCCCAGACTAGGAAGTAATTCACCGTGATCTTACCGCTGTCCTTCTGACGGCTTCAGATAAGAACGGAACAGAATCTCCCCAGATGCTGTCTCAGCTGTCTGTGTCTTAGATGTCAAGCAGGTCTCTCTCAGCAAGCCGGTTTCCGTCCCTCCGTTGGATCTCAGAGCCAATTTCTCTGCCACACGTAATTGCGCCAGTTATACAGGTCACAAGGTTGGTATCAAACACAGTCTCTGGCTCACTCCGAGCCTTGCTGGATTTCTCAGGTCCTCTGACCGGTTGCTCCTCTTCCGAGGGTCTCCGCTTACCACTTTCTTCAGTTCCCGCTTTTCCCAGTACCTCTCGGTCAGGTGACTGCAGGAATCCAATCATGATCTCGTCCAATTAGTACCTGGGCGAGTTCTTTGTTTTATGACCTTGGAAATGGTAACTTTTGGTGCTAAGTCTGACTCCCTTCTCAGCTTCTCAGGATGATAAAAGAGAGAGGGGGTTGGAACACAGAATGTCCTTGGCTTCAGTGAATCTGTCAGTGATTTTCCACAAGCTGAAGCTGGATCTTTCTGACCCAGGTCAGAGGTGGTAGCATCCATTTTGTTTATAACAGGATGCACTAGGCTGGTATGAACCAAAGCCATCACATGTAAGATCACAGGGAAATACCCCTACAGAACTCTGGGAGCATCAATACAACTCATTAAAAACTATGTTTTTTTTCAATAAGGTCTTCTTTTGTTCCACTGTGGATATCATGGACTGATTGCCTTCTTGTTTCCTTAGCATTATGGAACAAGACAAAACAAAGTGCTCAGGCAGCTGAAACTGTAGAGGAAAAATACAATATGCAGCTGATTGTTCCTAATTCAACATGGTGGAATTGTTTTTCTCTGCTTTTAAGAAAATGTATTCCATTGTTGACAAAAAACATGAACTCAGTTAGCCTGCTGAAAGAATTGTGCACAGCTTTGGGAGTGACTGGATTCAGACAGCATGAAGTAATTTTTCTGGGCAAGTACTGCTATATAATGAGTCCACTGATAGCTGCTCTGGACATCCTACAAAGTGAAGCTAAATATTATTTGGGCATCTTGCAGCCAACTTTGGTCATGTTGACAACGAATCTGACTAAAGTTGGTACAGACCTTAAATATGCCTTTCTGGTTTGTGCACATCAACGTGGGCTCGATGAGCATTTTGGTCTTTATCTTGACCACAAAGATTTGATTCTCGTGAAATTATCAGTGTATCACAACTTCCTTGTATCAAAGCACTGTTTTTGAAGTATAAAATGGGTTTACCCTCATGTGCTCCTGTTGAAAGGTTTTTCAGTATGGGCAAATGACTCCAGGAAGATGCAGACTGACAGATGAACATTTTGAACTACAATTGTTCCTTTGTTCTAATAGGAAATTGTTTAGTTAAAACATTAGCAGGTGAAGATGTACCTTAGGACTGATTGTATTGACTACAGATGAATTCAAAAAGAAGAATGACCTGATTTTGAAGTTAATGTAATGTTCCCTTGTGGGTGTCTCTGGGTTTGGGGCCCAATCTGGCTGGAGTCCCCCTAGGGCAGACTCTGTAGGTTCCTTAAGCTTCTGGCACCTACTGCCTCTACCTGGGGATGAAAAGGATTAGTGGGTGGGTTTACCCTCTTTTACTCCCAGGAAACCCCGAAAAATAACCTCTGTGAATAAGACCGTAAACAAAAGATTTAACAGTTTTATTGAACTATATACAGCATTTGCTATACAGATATATAAAGGCATTGAAAGATCTCTATATATAAAAGGCACCACCAATGTTCTAAATGAAGCCTCCAGCCGGAAGTGTGAAGGGGGAGAGATATCCGGTTTCCCCATGAGTGTCTGCCCCGCCCCCGCTCTCTCTGTAACACAAACAGTGAAGGAAAACACAGCAAAGCAGGAAATCAAATCGCTCTCTCTGTAACAGTGAAGGACTCAGAGGGGGGAGGGGATGGGGGGAGGGGAGAGAGGGCAGAAGCCCTCACTATCTCTGTAACACAAACACAGCAGGAAACTTAACACTGAAGGACTCGACTCCGAGGGGGGAGGGGACAGAGAGCTGAGGGGACAGACAGCACACTCCCACATGCACACAGAAGAAAACTTTGCTAGCCCCCGTTTCATTTGCATCAGAAACGCAGCTTTTTTACTAGTTTAAAATATTTAAAGCTTTGGTTTGAGATAACCACTGAAATAAGACTATAAACCACAGTCTAATACCAACACTCTTAACCAATTACTTTTTCATGTAGCCAGAACTCTTGTAACCAATTGGTTCAACACTCTTTGAATCCATTAGTCCTTTTGCCTGATTCCTTTCTGTCACTCTAGGCTGAGCCTTTGTGTGGGTGTGGCAGTGTGGTCTGTATCCCACCCCTTACTCCGTCCTTCTGTCCTTCGCTGGTCCAGCTGCTAAACCTACTCCCACTGCCAAGCTCCAAGCGCTGATTGCATACCTTGGGGCTGTCTCCTTCACTAGGCTCCTCCTGGTGCCAATCTGTAACCTGTGAGCTGTCGCTCTGCTCTTGGTGCTGATTGCACCCTGGATGCTTTCTGGCACTCAGCCTTGGGCACTTCCTAGTGCTTCCAAAGGCCTTGTCCTGAGTTGGTTCCCAGGGGCCAATGTGCCCTAAGCTCACTCCGAAAGGCTTCTCCTGCCACTGGACTTGAGGTCCAATTGGATCCCCGGGCCTTCTGCCTCACCCTGAGCTGCTCCCAAGGGCCACTGATCTTCCTAAGGTGCCTCTAAGAATCCTGCTGTGGCCCAGAATACCAGCTCTTAAAAGAGCTCTGCGACCAACAATCCCAGGATTCCCCAACCTCTTCTTTGCTGGTCTTCAAGAGGAACCCATAGGGTACTTTTGCCTGTCACAGCCGAGAATACCAGCCCTTAGCAGAGCTCTGTGACCAGCATTAATAGGGTTTCCCTAATAGAGAACAATCTCCCCTCTGTCAGCCATTAGGAGAAGCTCATAGGGTACTTTTCCCTGCAGTGGCCCAGAATACCAGCTTTATGACCAAAGTTTCAGGGTTTCTCCAATAGAGAGCAACCTCCTGGCTCTGCCAAAAGGCCAAGCACAGAATCTCAGTATCACAGACCCAAAAAAGACCCCCATCCCAGCTCCCAGTCAACAGGTCACTGTCAGTACATTGTTCTGACTCCCACCCCCTGATTAGCTTCAGCTATCCTTCCTGTGTGTGCTTACATTACTAAACTCATGTTACTTCTATCCCCTTTAGTGGATAATATCTCCCAAAGTGTATAACTGTGGATCCATCAGCCTGCCAATCTTTCCTTTAGTGAATAATTAGCATAAGGTGCTGCCCACTTCCCTCTCTGCTTAGCTCAGCCATGTTTACAGAGATTAGGAAAGCTGGCAAATTGGGCAACACTATAATAATGGGTGATTTCAATTATTTCAGTATTGACTGGATAAATGTTACATTGGGGAGCACTAGGGAGATAAAATTTCTAGATATAATAAATGACTGCTTCTTGGAGCAATTAGTCCAGGAACTGACAAGAAGGGGAGCCATTTTGGATCTGGTCCTTGGTGGCATGCAGGGCATAGTGCAAGAGGTGGTGGTGTTGGGTCCCCTGGGAAACAGTGATCATAACATAAGTTTGAGTTACTATCTGGGATGAACCCGCAAAGGAAATCTACTGCAGCTGCATTTAATTTTTGAAAAGGCAACTATAATAAAATGAAGAAAATGGTTAAAAAGAAACTAAAAGGATTGACTGCTAAGGTAAGGATACCAGGGGCGTAGCCAGACAGCAGATTTTGGGTGGGCCTAGACAAGAAGTGGGTGGGCACAAGTGTTCTCCCCCCTCCCCCACCAACTTAAAAAAATATCTCAGCTGGCAGGAAAACACTGCTCTCTACCTTGGCAGCCTGTAAATCAAATCAATTAATGTGTACAGGAAGGAGGAGAGGAGGGTAGGTGGAGGCGAGTGGTTACAAGTGGTTATGAGTCAAAAGCAATGTAGTAGCTTCATTGTGTGCCCCTAGTCCTAGTATTTTTGGAAAGAGTAAACAGCACCATTACCTCCTGCACCAGATCATGCGCTCCACTAAGGACTAAGTCTAGGTTTGTTTCCTCTCTTGTTGGTTCCTGAACCAGTTCTCTCTATAAAGCAGTCCTTGATTTCATCATGGAACTTCACCTCCCTAGCAAGTCCTGATGTTACATTTACCCAGTCAATATTGGGGTAATTGTTGTGTTCCCCAGTTTGTTAGCCTCTCTAATTTCTGATAACATTTCTACATATGTCTGTTCATCCTAGCCAGGTGGATGGTAGTACACTCCTATCACTATCCTTTCCCCTTTTACATATGGAATTTCAATCCATAGGGATTCTAAGATGTGTTTGGTGTCCTGCACAATTTTTAGTGTATTTGATTCAAGGCCTTGCTTAACGTATAATGCTACCCCTCCACCAATTCGATCCACCCTATCACTGCGATATAATTTGTACCCTGGTATGATAGTGTCCCATTGGTTATCTCCCTTCCACCAGGTCTCAGAGATACCTATTATATCTATCTTTTCGTTTAGTGCAACATATTCTAACTCTCCCATCTTATTCCTAACTGAAGCTCTGGAGGTTGTGGTATGAAGGGGAATATATGCAGAAAATGTTTCTTTGGAAAAGATTTAGAGATTCTACTCCAGATCTTGATTCCTCAGCTTGGTGGAGCTTTTTTGAGGCACAATATCCTGAACTATTTGTACTTTAATGTACACTCAGTCATCAATAAGGCTCTTATTATTCATGATTTTATTATGGATTTTAGCCTTGACATGGTCTTTGTTGTTGAATCTTAGCTGACAGAATTAGAGGGACATCTGCTTGCAACTTCTTGGCCACTGACTTATGTAATAAATCACAGACTCAGAACAGAGAAAAGGGAGGGGGGTTGGCAACTGAGCTTTGAAAACAAAACAAAACAAAAAAAGCACAGTGGGAGTTGTTTTATACAGCTATATCTAATCAAAGAGACTGAATGCATGCTGAGTATAAGAGGTTTCTCAATATTATTTGTGCTGTTGGTTTACTATTCCCCAAAATTCTCATACTCTGAGTTGGAGGAATTAGTGGGATTAACACATTGCCTGATGCTCTCAGGGAACTTATTAAAGGGACCGTGAAAAAATTAATAAAGCCACCCCCAATTCTCTTGATAGCCCATAATACATTTGTACCCCGTGATGCCTCTGACATTCCATTCATACATAGGCACCTCTAGCTCCCCCCCAATAGCCCATCTATACATTAACATCCAACCCCCCTGACCTCCCTCCCTGACCCCCTCATCCCATCCTCAGAAACCACCAAGGCTTTTCTAACTGGTGGGCAGAATCGATCCCTAGTCACCCCTGCTTGCTGAGCAGCAGGGTTCGAGATGTGCTTGTCACCCCTAGCAGTAGTCTCGTGGTACTACTGCTAAGGGTCAGCTGGCACCATTTTGAGAGACACAGTCACTAGGATAGGACAGAGTAGGGTTTATGCCTTCCATTAACTCATCTAAACTCCTAGAGGTGATTCAGGGTTCTGGAGGAAGGAAGGAGTAGGCTGACCCTCAGACCTTTGAAGGTAAGGAACAAGGCTTTAGGAAGGGGTGTTTGTTCACACATTTTAGCCACATGTTAGACCCACTAGATCAGGTGGGATCACATGTTTCCCTAGACGATAGGGATCTGGGGGGGGGGGGGAGACCTCCAGTTGGAGCCAGTGGCCCTTTAATTTTCACTATTTATTTATTTGGATTTTGCTCACACCTTTTCAGTAGTAGCTCAAGGTGAGTTATATTCAGGTACACTGGGTATCTAGCTGCCTTATGAAGGAAAACTGTTTTTGCTCCAGCTGCTTTTCAGCTGTAGTTATTTTTTTTCAGTAAGAACAGGCCCTCAAAACCTTATTCATGTACTCAGCTTTGCATTTTGTCTTTTTTGGATTATTAATGGACTACAAAATGTATGTGCACTTTCACATGTACTACCAAAGTACTGTGGCAGCCATTTTGAAGAAGCATTCATAATAGGCAAGAGTGAGTAGGCATCACTCAACCATTCCCCGCTAGACCACCAAATCAGGCAGGTAGGCCCAAAGGGATCCTGGTGGACTGTAAAGGGCTTTGATGATGTTCGAAGGGGAGGGGGAGAGAGAGAAAAGGAACTGGAATCTTGGGGGGAAGGGAATCTTGTTGGGACCTGGCCAGATACCCTGATCTGGGTCCCAGCTGAACATCGGTGAGGACTCTCAACTAGCACAAGCTGATTTAGCCTCAGTTATGCAATGCTGAGGCCCAGACATGGCCCCTCATTGAATATCCAGAGCTAATTCTGCCCGTGGTGATCAGTGTTTAAAAAATGCTGACCTTTGTGGACTGAATATTGACTGGTATATCTTTTGTGCATAGGAGGTGCAAGGAGCTGGATGCAAGATTGCTCTGGTTGGAAAACAAGTTAGGAGGGAGCACACACAATGGGCGTGCCAGCCTGCTCACCAAAATAGGTCTAAGCTCTTGGCCCCTCAAGCAGCAATTAAATGCCCTAATACACCAGAAGAGCAAGAAGTCTTTACTGTATATAAGTTTAAACTTTTTCAGTATGGTAACAAGTCAGGCAAGCTGCAGTCAGGAATTCCGAAAGGGTGGGAAGGGTCAAGGTATGTGGTGGCCATGCAGGATAGTTACAGCTTCCAAGAAGAAAGGAGAGGTGATCTATATAAGTAATACCAGATTATATACTCTAGGGGCGTAGCCACAGGTGGGCCTGGTTGGGCCAGGGCCCACCCACTTAGGCTTCAGGCCCACCCAACAGTAGCACATGTTTAGTGGTAGCTGGTGGGGATCCCAAGCTACACCAGCTGAAGACTTCCCCCTGATGGTAATGAAAACGCTACTCTCCATGATACCGGCATCTGCACATGCTCAGTTTTCAGTGCATGCCTGCTGCAGACTGCCAAGGAGGAAAGAAGCGTTTTCCCGGCAGCTGAAATATTTTTTTGGTTGGGGGGGGGGGGGGGGGAGAACACTTGGTGCCCACCCACTTCTTACCTAGGCCCACCCAAAATCTGTTGTCTGGCTGCGCCCCTGCTGGGGAACCATTGGTGGGTGGGGAAAGCAGGGAATACCTTCATACAGTGCAGTTTGCAAGAGTTAGAGGAACAATTAGAGCTGCTGAATAGTTCTCTTGAGGCAGATGAGGTACAGAGGCAGATCAGGAGGGCTATCAGTTGTGGAGCAGCATTTTAGAAAAGACGTGCAGAGGTGTATTCCAATGTCCAAGTCAGGATGGGATTATTGGGAAGTTTAAGGAGGCAGTGGAATTGCTGCACATGGCTCCAAGGCTTCAGTGCTGGTCAATTACAATTGAAGTGTTCCCTTTAGAGTAGGAAGCAGCAGGAGCTCTGGTCTCACTTGTTTTTACTTATGATGGATCTGTTGTTGCAAAGAATTCAGTCTAGCCTAGACATGGAGGAGAGGGCAGAGGGGTAAAGGAGGATATTTGGGGTTTCACGATTCTAGTGTTTACTGATGACATGTTAGCACACCTCATGGATCCTGATGTCTCCCTTCCCCATTTATGCTCAGATGATCGAAAACCCGGCAGTGGTCCAAACAGTGCTCTAAAAATAGCGCTGTAACAGTGTGGGGTTTTACCACCCCTATGATCAGAGATAATAGCATGCAAATTTATGTGCACTGTTATCTCTGATCATAGGGTAAAGTGCAGGAGGATTGTGCCTGAGCATGCACTCAGGCACAATCCTCCTGCACTTGTATGACAGGTCTGGCCTGTCAAAAGCCCAGACCTGTCAAACACAAGGGCTGGAGGTCCGTGGTACCACCAGACCCCAAACAGCATTGCCCTGGTGGCCTAGTACCCTCACCCTGAGCCAGCAACACAGGGGCTGGAGGTCTGGCGAACCTCCAGTCCCCCCAACTCCCCCAACACAAGTTCAGGGGGGCTGGAGATCTGGTGGGCCTCCAGCCCCCTAACCCCCCCCCCCCCCCCAGCATTCCCCCAAGCAAAGCTCTGGTGGCCCAGTGGGCCACGAATCAAACTCCCCCAACCTGGTGGTCTAGCGGCCCTCTTCCCCACCCCTGTACCTTTGTTGGAGGAGGGAAATAGACTCCCTCCTCTTCCAGCAGCACTGCCTCGAAAATGGCGGTGCCCAGCCCTACCCAGTGCATCTTGGGATGTGCTGGATGGGGCTGAGAAACTCCCAGAAGTGACTTGGGATCAAGGCTTTGAAAGTAGGCCCAGGGAGGCCTACGTTTGGGAGGCGGCAGCACAGAGTGGTCATGGGGACGAGGAGTTTTGATTTCAGCTGAAAATTCACTTGCATTTTCGACCAAAATCGAACCATGGCAGAATCTGGATTTCGGACCAGTTTCAGCACCGAAGCTGAAACTGAAATTCAGTCAGCCTCTAATCTGTGTCTGTGATCCCTTTCAGTAATAATCAGTCTTTTTGGGCTAGGGTGTTTCCCATATATCAGGGCAAACCTGTTCCCTTCTGAATTACACACACAGTCTCTGCTTTCTGGAATCAACTTCCCAGTAGGAATAATCCTGTACACAGCACCTCCTCCAGTAGTTCAGCTCCTGAGTGGGGCTTCACTCTCTTTAAACACTTAAGGAACACCCAAAGATAAACACAAAACCACTTATTGGCAATTATACGTGTAATTGCTGTCAAAGAATTCTAGCATAAGCCCACATTTTCGAACCTAGGAAATGTGAATGCTTGCAGGAACACACACTGATAGTAATATGTTTGGGTTGAGGTATGCACCATACTTATTCATCTACTGTCCCAAATATCCCTCCAACCCCTAAAGGTGAGTGGTGGTCTGGGTCATATATGCATATATGTGAACACCATCATATACTGTATGTCTCCTAGCACTGCTCTATATTAAAACACTGGAATTTGTGCCTGTACCAGTTGCATATTAGCCAAATACATGCCACCTGTGTGCCTAATAACCTCATCCTGATCTGAATTATAACAATGTCCCACCTTCTCGTGTCTTACCTTACTTGATAGGAGATATTCCCTGAAGACCTGACTCCTAAATCCAGTGAGACACCCAGAGATACCCCAGGAAGAGCATTATAATAGAATGTACCAGTACACCCACGTCGTAATAGATCACACCTTTGGTCTTCTGAAGAGCTGATTCAGATGCCTTGATAGGACAGGAGATGAGCTCCTGTACAGCCCAGAGGAGGTGTGGGACATCTTTGCTACATGTTGCATATTGCACAATATTTACATATAGAGAGGAATTGCCTTCCCAGACCATGAGGTCAATGAGGACCAGGACAGGGGTTCTGCCTCCTGGAATGATGATGCAGCACCCGTCTAGATACTGGCAGCCACTCCTGCTGATGTAGCTGCCTGGCAAGGATTAATTCGAGGGACTTTTTTAAGTTCAAAATTGAGAACATTTATTTACAATGACAATGAGTGAAAAAATGTGTTGGGAATGAACAGAGAAGCTAGGGAAGAACTTAAATTACAGGAATATGAAAAGTGACCCTCACTTCTGCCCATAGCAGTCAACTTTTCAAGATGATTGGGGGTGTTCAACTCAGCACACATTCTATAGGGAGCCACCTAGTATTAGGCAGCAGAAACATATGCAACTCACCTCTTATAGAATACCAACTAGCAGAAAAGTATGCACCATTTGCCTGATTTGGTGGTTCAGTTCTGGTCGCTGTATTTAAAAAAAGATATAGCAGAATTAGAAAAGGTTCAAAGAAGAGCGACCAAAATGATAAAAGAGATGGAACTTCTCTCCTATGAGGAAAGGCTAAATAGGTTAGAACTTTTCAGCTTAGAAAAAGGGGAGATATGATTGAGGTCTAAGAAATCCTGAGTGGTGTAAACACGTAGAAGTGAATTAATTTTTTACTCTTTCAAAAAGTACAAAGACTAGGGAACACTAATAGGGGGAAATATTTTTTCACTCAACAAATAGTTAAGCTCTGGAACTCTGCCAAAATATGTAGAAACAGCAGTTAGCGTATGTGGGTTTAAGGCAGTGGCGTAGCCACAGGTGGGCCTGGGGGGACCGGGGCCCACCCACTTAGGGCTCAGGCCCACCCAACAGAAGCACACATTTAGTGGTAGCTGGTGGGGATCCCAAGCTCCACTTCAGAAGACTGAGCTTCCTAAGCTGCCGATACTGGCAACTGCGCATGCTCAGTTTTCAGCGCATGCCTGCAGCAGGCTGCCAAAGTAGAGAGCAGTGTTTTCCTGTCAGCTGAGATATTTTTTTAAGTTGGTGGGGGGGGGGGGGGGGGGGGGAGAACACTTGTGCCCACCCACTTCTTGTCTAGGCCCACCCAAAATCTGCTGTCTGGCTATGCCCCTGCACTTAGCTCACATGTGTATCAGTTCAGAGACTGTTCTTGCCCTCTGGGCTTAAAATCAAGGGTTTTTGTTTTTTCTTTTCTATATCATGCCACTAAAAAAGCAACCTTAAAAAAATGCAGCTTTTTCTCCAGCTTGCTGAATCATACCTTTGTGACTGGGGTGGGGGCAATGCATTAGAGTCATGTGCTGGAGGTCAGTCTGCCAAATAAGGAAATTTTTTCCCTTATGTGGTAGTCTGGGCAGAGAAAAATTCCTTTATTTGGCTGACTGACCCTGTGCAGTACATCCTAGGATGCACTACATGGGGTCATGCTGCCATTTTATCTGGAGGGCCTGGGGGTAGAAGGGCCTACTAGACTATCAGGAAGAATTTTTTTGGTGTCAGGAAGAGGGTCATGGGGTAGGGGATGGGTGTCCATTAGATTGCCAGGAACTTTTTGGTTAGTGTCAGAGGGGCAGGGGCATCTCTGGGTAGAGGACTGGGGCATGGGGGACCCTTTCTGGGGTGGGGGAATCAAAGGATTGGAGTCATCTCAGGTGGAAGGGAGGATCAGGATTGGAGGACTGGGACATTATTTCAGGGGTTGAAATACAGATAGAACTGTAAAATGCTTCCTCTGGGGTACCATGAAAGCTCCTGCCTTGTGCTGGTCTTCACAGACAGAAGAAGTTGACAGACATTTAATTGAAGACATTCACAGTGAAAGGGAAGTACCACTGATTGATGATTCAGATATGTCAAATGTTGATTGGGACATCTCTGCTGTGGTGTCATCTAGATGGAGAGATCTTGGATTCTCTACAGGGAGAACTGGTAGCTCTTTGATTTCCCTAATGCATTTCCAAAGAAAGGCAAGACTAGAGGCTCATAAATGGAAGGGGCAAACTCAGGTTGGATCAGATTATCCTGAAAATTTGGAGCCAGTTGGCAACCCTATCACCAAAAATGTATGGAACCACACACAACTCTGAAATAAAAGCCCCCAAAAGTCTTGCTTTGCATGCAGTCAGATAGTGGAAAAAGACTAAACAAATATATTTTCTTACCTATGTGTAATTAAACTCTGGAATGTGTTGCCAGAGAATGTGGTAAAAGCAGATAGCTTAGCGGGGTTTTAAAAAAGGTTTGGATCAGTGGCATAGGCCAGGGCCCACCCACTAAGGGCTCAGGCCCACCCAACAGTAGCAGATATGTAACCGTAGCTGGTGGGGATCCCAAGCTCCACCAGCTAAAGACTTCCCCCTGATGGTAATGAAAACACTACTCTCCACGATACTGGCACCTGTGTATGCTCAGTTTTCAGTCATGCCTGCTTCAGATTGCCAAGGTGAAAAGAAGCATTTTCCCGCCAGCTGAGATATTTTTTTGGTGGGGGGGGGGGGGGGGGGGTGAGGGGGGCGAACACTTGGTGCCCACCCACTTCTTGCCTAGGCCCACCCAAAATCTGTTGTCTGGCTACGCCCTTGGTTTAAGGCATTGCCTATCCAACTGAAACAGCTTTAGACTTGTTACAGATGGGCCAACAATAAAGAAAGACAACGTGGATGCAGCAGCTTATAGGTTTGCTTGCTTTGTTTTGAGTATATGGCAATGACAGCAGTGTGGGGGAGTGGAAACAGAGATTAACCAAATTGGTTTCCTTGCTTGCAGTGGACTAGATAGGCTCACTACTCCTGTCTATTAAACCTCCTTGCAATAACTCCTTCTTTCTACTGCAGCCCATTAATCAGCCACAGGCAGCCCTCTTGCAGCCCATTAGTCAGACACGGCCAGCCAATAGGCTGCAGGAGAAGGAGGGAACAGTTGATGGGATACAGCATTACTTGTTGCCTGCCTTTCTCTGCTGCTCTACAGCATGGAGTTTTCTTCTCCAAATTTAATATGCACAGCACAAAATATTGAGGGGTGCCTCCACCAACCCTTAATCATTGTCCTCTCTTCCCCGCCCCCATTCCCTCATCTTTCCCCCCAAAGTCTTCCAGTGCACATAAGATCCTGCAAAGAGGTGCTGACTCTGAGGTTGTGTTGCCTTCACCCTCATCATCCAGCCCCCTGCCTGTCCCTACCCAGAGCCACCTGCTGGTATTCCTTGAGCTCAGGTGTAATAGCAGCATTTACAATGCAATTGGCCTTCTGACAGTGCTGCAGATTGCACCAGGCTGGCAGATCTACTGCAGGGAAGCAGCCATGGATGCAAGGACAGTGTACTGTAGAGTTTAATAGTGGGCCTGGTGCTCACTGTAGCGTGCCATGCTATCAAGTGACTATGCGTACTACTGCAGGTATTCAATCCGCATTATCATGCTGTTCTTTATGGTGGTGACATCTGTGACCTGCTGCTTATTGAGGTCCAGTATCTTCCTCTACTCCGTTCTTTGTTCTTCACCATCCTCCACCCTCCACATCCTCTGCTTCTCGTAAGTGGACTGTGGTGAAGGTGCCTGTGGAAGATTTGTTCCAACCTTAGCAACAGGTGCAAGTTGAGGTTCAGTTATCTGCTGCTGCTCTGTATTTTCAGAGAGCTAGGACTGTGTTTCAGAACTCATTCATGCAGTTCTCTCTTCTCTGGTCTCCACTTCTTGGCCTTGTAAATGTGGCCCTGTTTCCTGCCTCTCTGGGGGTGACACCAAATCCCATTGTGATGTGTTTGCCTGGGGCTCACCTGCATAGCAAAAGAGACAGATATCTGGCACATACAGCCTTCACCTGTGCTACAGCACACTGCAAAACAAAGTGAGCTATGACAGCTGTTTCTCACCCACCCTTGTACTGCACCCACACATCTGACTCAAATCTTCTACTCATTTGTGATACTCTGCAGCATTACCAGACCAGATATGCATTCCGGACACTACTACCAAATAATATAGGCCTTAGCATGCATTCCCAGACAACCTGTGACAATGCACATATGTGTTTTTAGCCTACCAGTGGAAACCACACGGTGTTGTTCTGTTTTGGGGTATACCTGACATGGATGACAAGGTGTTACAAGTCACACAAAGTGGCACACAAACTCCCCCAAACCACTAGCAGGCAATGTAAAAGCCACCTCATGCATATGTCAACATTGCACAGGGAACTGCTTTTAACTCCTAACCCTTACTCACTTGTTCAGTACCCATATTTTATCATTCCCACCTTAGTAATTCCCTTATCTCTTATTTGTCCTGTTCTAATTAGATTTTAAGCTCTGTCAAGCAGGGACTTCCTCTTCATGTTCAAGTGTACAGCACTGCATATGTCTAGTAGCGCTATACAAATGATAAGTAGTAGTAGTAACTCGGGGGGATGCTCAAAATTCGCCATTAACATCCGTGTACGTAAATAGCTACTGCAAACTTACAGAACGTGGAACAGCGATCGATGCTCAAAGGAAATTGCATGCAAATGAGATAAGCGGAAAGTCTACGTGGATCTTGGTAGAGAAAGTGCCTTTCACATGCGCAGAATGGTCCTGCAGTAAGCATTAATATTATGTGCATACCCAACAAAAAAAAGTATAATGGTGACAACTGTGTCATAGATGTGAGTCCAAGGCGTGCATCATAGGCATGTATTGTTGTGGATGTCCTATCCCTTCGGCTCACCATCTTCATACTCCTGTACAAAATTCAGGAAGAAACTTCCATCCATGTCTGTTGCAGACGAACGCAAGATACAAGCCCTTTGGAGAGCACAAGATACATGCACATGTAAAGAATGTGCCTCTTTAGTGGCAAAGTTTTATAGCGAGAGAAAATGATCCTGATAGCCTTTGCGTGCACCGTAGACAGACGTCATATGCGTATGATGCCTGATGTCATATGCGTTCATGAAGATTGATTTATTGTTTGTTTATTGTTACACGACACTGCTACATGTGGAACACACACATATATATAATACACAGTACATTTCCCCACAGACAATACACAGGACACATTTCCCACACATGTGCAGATACTATTAAAACATGCAAGCACACTGCTTTCCGACGGGTGGAACACACACGTATAAGTGCACGCAGATGACATATTTCACACCTATAGCACATTTCCCACACACGTGCATGCAGATACTATTAAAAAATGCTAGCAGATTGATCCACCGAGAAGTCGCCCTCACGCAATGACTCAGACTTGCTGGAAAATTATGAACGTTACAGGTAGGCGCTTCTTTCTGCGCATTGCTTGGAATTGTCTGTGCATCACATGGAATGCTCATTTTAATATAAATAAGCTCATCTTCATAGATTTGCATAGTGTTTTTGTTCACTGCTTCTGCAAACAGTAAAGCAGTGCACAGACCCTTTGTAAATTAGGCGGACAATAATGTGTGCACTGGACTGGCTAAAACCGGTCTAAACAAAACCTTGCAAACCCGGTTTGCTTTGAGCTTCTCCCCCTCAGTATCTGTTCCACTCTCTCACAGGTCTAATGTCACACTGCCACCCATGGGGCAGCTCAGCAGGCCAGAACGTAAGTCCATGTGTGCAATCTATGCAGAAACTACCCATACAGGAAAACAAGATGATTTAGAGATGGGAGTAACTAGCGAGGTAATTAAATTTGCTGATGACACAAAGTTATTCAAAGTCGTTAACTCGTGACAGGATTGTGAAAAATTACAAGAGGACCTTACGAGATTGGGCACCTAATGGCAGATGACGTTTAATGTGAGCAAGTGCAAGGTGATGCATGTGGGAAAAAAGAACTCGAATTATAGCTACGTCATGCAAGGTTCCACGTTAGGAGTTACGGACCAAGAAAGGGATCTGGGTGTTGTCGTCGATAATACACTGAAACCTTCTGCTCAGTGTGCTACTGCGGCTAGGAAAGCGAATAGAATGTTGGGTATTATTAGGAAAGGTAAGGAAAACAGGTGTGAGGATGTTATAATGCCGTTGTATCGCTCCATGGTGCGACCGCACCTTGAGTATTGTGTTCAATTCTGGTCGCCGCATCTCAAGAAAGGCAGCGAAGGGCGACTAAAATGATAGCGGGGATGGGATGACTTCCCTATGAAGAAAGACTAAGGAGGCTAGGGCTTTTCAGCTTGGAGAAGAGACGGCTGAGGGGAGACATGATAGAGGTATATAAAATAATGAGTGGAATGGAACAGGTGGATGTGAAGCGTCTGTTCACACTTTCCAAAAATACTAGGACTAGGGGGCATGCGATGAAACTACAGTGTAGTAAATTTAAAACAAATCGGAGAAAATATTTCTTCACCCAACGCATAATTAAGCTCTGGAATTCGTTGTCGGAGAACGTGGTGAAGGCAGTTAGCTTGGCAGAGTTTTAAAAGGGGTTAGATGGTTTCCTAAAGGACAAGTCCATAAACCACTACTAAATGGACTTGGGAAAAATCCGCAATTACAGGAATAACATGTATAGAATGTTTGTACGTTTGGGAAGCTTGCCAGGTGCCCTTGGCCTGGATTGGCCGCTGTTGTGGACAGGATGCTGGGCTCGATGGACCCTTGGTCTTTCCCAGTGTGGCATTATTTATGTACTTATGTTCAGGTCAAGCTCAGCATGAGTAAGTTATGAGGTTGCTGGGTGTTAGCAGGAGAAATAGGAATGAAAATGATCCTTTGGTGAATAGTATGAAAAAAAGACAGATGTGATTCCAGGAAGACAGGAGAGCTTGCAGAAAGAAAACTCAAACTCAGACATAGGTACAATTGTTTTCTACTGCAGACTTTGCAACAGAATCTACTAGTCATTTGTGGATCATAATAACCACGGATGATGGCACCTACCTATATATTGATAGGACCTCTAAGGGCACAGATTGAGGGAGTTTAAGAAGATATTATAGTGTAATTTAGGAGACTAAGAACTGTGGTTTTAGCTTCTCTGTTTCTCTACAGTTTTTTACTTCATCCAGGGAGAATTTTATGATACTGACCTCAAGGAAACTGGAAATCTACAATCCTGCTTGAAGCAATACATCATTCTGCAATTAGCCAATTTTTTTTTTATGTGGGGGAGGACACTGTAAGTATTCATGTAAGATACATTCTAATATTTTTTGACAAAGCAATTTTATTTGGCATCTCTTTTTAACACAGTGATTATAAACTACCATAGTCTCTGTTTCCTGGGGATGTCAAAAGACCACGTCCTCTCCCTTGATTGGCTGAGGCACTAGAACTTGCTATTGGCAATCCTGAGGGTTCTATTGGGAAATCAAGACTAAGTCCAACACCTTATACTAAATGTGGTTGTTGTTAGTTATTTAAGCCAACACTGAGGGTTTTGTGCCAAAGCAAAATTTGTGAAATTAAATTTTAATTTTTGTACTACTGCTATCCTAGTGGCAGCCATGAAACTAATAAAAACAGATTGCAGTAAGCATTGGCACAAAAGTGTTCACTTGGACTTTTTCTCTTACAAATACCTTCTGGTACAAATGTAGGTTTGTAGTACAGTACCATAATCCAGCTTTTAAAAACTATTACCAAGAAGCAGGCACCAAACAACCACTTTCCCACAAAGATCCATTTTGGACTTTAGGGGACTCTCAATGTATTCATTTGTAAAATTGACTCAGCTGTCACTAAAGCTTGGTGTTACTCTTATCTCTGGATGCTTTGGGTGTTGCAAGGAAGTCTGTGCTCTGGAATCAGCATGTCCACATCTAGTAATTTTCCATAAAGCAATTATTTATTTATTTTATTTTTGTTACATTTGTACCCCGCGCTTTCCCACTCATGGCAGGCTCAATGCGGTAGAAGCCCATAGAAGGGATTGGGAGGGTAGTTGTTGAGCCCATATATGCTCATGGTTTTGGAGGGAAAGTATTTTTTTCTGAATCCTGCGAGCCAGATCCGACTCACCTACTACACTCAGATAGCAGGACTTATGGCAGAGATACTGCATGCTGTGCTCCATAAAAAATAACATAAAATAAAAGAATCAGAAGAGGAGCTCAACCAGCAGTGCTCCACTCAGGCTGTCTCTGGCCGACCCGCAGGGCCTTTCTTCTGCAACATCAGACCCTTATAATGCAACTTTCTGTTTTTGGCAGGTAGGACCTGGCAGAGGAAAAACCCCACGGGTCTGTCGGACACAGCCTGAGTGGAGCACTGCCATCTCTGGTGATCTAAGGCAGGTTTGGAGGGCAGGGGCTCACCGTTACTACAGCTAATAAGTAGTTAATCACTGAATTACTAGGAAAAAAGTAATTAGGTACAGTAACGTCATCAGACAACACTACACTGAAACAACTGAAGTGGCTCATTACTTTGCACATACCGTATTTTTCGGACTATAAGACGCACTTTTTTCCCCCAAAATTTGGGAGGAAAATGGGGGGTGCGTCTTATAGTCCGAAGGTAGCGTTTTTGGACCTCCGTTCTGTACTTACAGGATTCCATGTTCCCTGGTGGTCTAGTGACGTCGGGGCAGGAAAGAGCCCCCTCTTTCCTGCCCATCGCGCTGCTCTCCGTGCTTCTCAATGCTTTCTGATGGTCTCGGCGATATTCAAAATGGCCGCCGAGATTCTCGGCGGCCATTTTGAATCTCGCCGAGACCGTCAGAAAGCATTGAGAAGCACGGAGAGCAGCGCGATGGGCAGGAAAGAGGGGGCTCTTTCCTGCCCCGACGTCACTAGACCACCAGGGAACATGGAATCCTGTAAGTACAGAACGGAGGTCCAAAACCCGGACAAGACGCACCGGAGCACCTAGGTTTTAGAGGAGGGAAAGAGGAAAATTTTTTTTTTCCTATTTCCCTCCTCTAAAACCTAGGTGCGTCTTATGGTCCGGTGCGTCTTATGGTCCGAAAAATACGGTATGTGTTTTATTTTTGTTGATTTGACTTTTCTATTATGGCTACTGGAGTTCTTTTCTTTTATATGGATTTTAAGCTGTAAACCACTTTAATCTGCAGTGTGGCAGTTAAAGACGGTATAATAAGTCTTAATAATTACATAAATAAAAATGATCACTGTCTAATACAGTAGTGTAGCCAGACAGCCAATTTTGGGTGGGCCTGAGCTCAAATTGGTCTGGACAACATTTTCTCTGCTCCTGCCCTATCCCCACAGTGAATATGCATGAGATAGATTTGCATGCATGGAGGTAGTGTATGACCTAAGGACTGGGTTGAGAATTCCTGGTTTAAAACAGCCAGCAGGAGTACACTAATCTCATTTTTACTTTCACTGGCATATATACGTCAGCTTCAAATATTCATTGAAATTGTCTGGGGAGGGAGGAATCAGATGTCTTTTGTCCTCTAGGCGTAAGTTAACCAAATATCCGAAATATCCGAAAGAGAAATGGAGGGCTAATTATGTCTGTAAGCTGACTTGGAAGCCCTGACTAGCCTCTCACATCCACTGCAGCAATCATTTCAAGTACAGTGTAGAAGCAGCCATAATGAAAGGGTGCTCTGACTAAGCTTTTCTTCAAACTGATACAAAAGCAAACAGTCTTTACCCGTAATTGTATAGCATTGATTAAACACTGTCTCTTCCTTTTATTATAAAAATACATTGTGTGAGTGATTATTTTTGATCCCCACAGTTCTTCAAGATTCAGGGGTCCTTTTACTGAGGTGCGCTTAAAAATGGCATGCGGTAGTGTAGGCATGTGTTTTGGGCACGCGCGGAATCATTTTTCAGCGCACCTGTAAAAAAATGCCTTTTAAAAAATTTTTCCGAAAATAGACTTGCGGAAAAATGAAAATTGCCACACGTCCATTTTGGGTCTGAGACCTTTCCGCCAGCCATTGACCTAGTGGTAAAGTCTCACACGATAACCAAGCGGTAATGACCTTCACGTGTCAAATGCCACTTGGCGCATGCCCAATAATAACAATTATTTTGGACGTGCGTATCGGATGTGCACCAAAAATGGTGCTATTTTGTTTACTGTGTTTTTGCTGGATTCATCCCAGTTTCTCATAAAGTGGATGCTATTGGGCAATATGATTGTTCATTCTGCACTGTTATCCAGAAGCTTCGATTGTCCACCTTTCCTCTAGTTATGAAGTTGTGTGGTTCTTCTCCCATCAAAGACTCTACTAAGAATTCATGCTATGAGCATGGTACAAAAAGGACTGGGGAAAAGAAATATTTTTGTGTGTACCTCGGGATATAATGTGATGTCCCCAAATAAAGGATTATACACTATTTTTTTCTGATAATTTCCATCTCAGTTCAAATGGCTACCTGTGACAAAACAGCAAGGGTCATGGGCTAGCCAGGGGCACAGAGGTAAAAATTACTGCTGTAATTTTCAAACTGAAAAGTTATTTTTATTATATATTTTAACAAGAGTGCTTTTTTGCTTGGTAATGTCAAATTGCATGTCTAAAGTAATGGGGAAGACGGGAATAATTTCAGCCTGGAAATGTATAATAATACATTACAACATAGCATTTCATGGTGAACTGTGAAAGTTACAGACATGTCTTTTAATTTCCTTGTAACTAATAATTTAAAATAAATGTTTGTTCTTTTCATCTTGCTTAATATAGAAGCTTTTGATGTGTTTTGTACCATTCTTCCTGTTAACACTACATTCCTGTTACTAACATGTGAAGGAGCTAAAATGACAGGCCTCCGGAGACTGTGCTTCAAATTAAT
The DNA here is from genome assembly GCF_901765095.1 of Microcaecilia unicolor. Classification (NCBI taxonomy): domain Eukaryota; kingdom Metazoa; phylum Chordata; class Amphibia; order Gymnophiona; family Siphonopidae; genus Microcaecilia; species Microcaecilia unicolor. The sequence continues at coordinate 553,075,232 of NC_044032.1, forward strand.
CACACATAAGGATTCTTTAAGATATTTTTAAACTGTTCTATTTTGCTTTAAACTCAGAAGAAACTATCTACACTCTGCCAGTTAAGCTAACAATGAATGGAATAGGCGGCAGTCCTGGAAGCTGCATCAGTTTGCTCTTTTGACAGTTTGCTCTCTGCTGTTTTCCTGATTAATTGTGCTGCACAGTGCCTTTGGCAGGGTTTTAGCTCAGACTGTTGTAATGCTCTTCCATTCATCTATGTGCTAGAGGCTCATGAAAAAAGAACAGAAAAGGCAAACAACATTGTTTTAGTGACTTTACAATTATTTCTGTACTAATTATTTTCATGCTATGCAAATAAGGTCAAGTGCCAGGAGTGCTTTCCAGCATGCTTTTGCTTATTTAACGAGAGAGACTTCTATTTGCCTACTTCACCCTCTGCTCACAGCAATCACTCTGAGTGAAGTGAGATTTCCTGCTGGTCAAGGGCTGAAACGAAAGCTTTTCTCAAGACTGCTACTACTACTTATCATTTCTATGGCGCTACTAGACGTACGCAGCGCTGTACACTTGAACATGAAGAGACAGCCCCTGCTCGACAGAGCTTACAATCTAATTAGGACAGACAAACAGGACAAACAAGAGATAAGGGAATATTAAGGTGAGGATGATAAAATAAGGGTTCTGAACAAGTGAATAAGGGTTAGGAGTTAAAAGCAGCATCAAAAAGGTGGGCTTTTAGCTTAGATTTGAAGACGGCCAGAGATGGAGCTTGACGTACCAGCTCAGGAAGTCTATTCCAGGCATATGGTGCAGCAAGATAAAAGGAACAGACTCTGGAGTTAGCAGTGGAGGAGAAGGGTGCAGATAAGAGAGATTTACCCAGTGAATGGAGTTCCTGGGGAGGAATGTAGGGAGAGATGAGAGAGGAGAGGTACTGAGGAGCTGCAGAGTGAATGCACTTATAGGTCAATAAGAGGAGTTTGAACTGTATGTGGAAATGGATAGGAAGCCAGTGAAGTGACTTGAGGAGAGGGCTAATATGAGGGCTGGAACAACCATGTCTCTCTTTTTCCAGCAGAAGTCAATTTTATAGCTCATGTTCATCACATTTCCTTCATGGGGACATTCCACATCTCCTCTGAGATTTCAAGTAGTAGAAGGTTCTGAGTCTTCTTAGAGGCAGCGTTCAGTTCTTCTGCATTGGCGTCAACTGACCTTTATTCCTTTCCTATAGAAATGTATTTATTTATTTATTTGTGACAATTATATCCCACATTATCCCAAACAAGTTTGGGTTCAATGTGGCTTACAATAAACAGTATAGGATGCATAACAAAGAATAATGCATAAGAAAGTAATTTGTTGTAAGAATCCAATTTTACAATACAATATCATAAACATACTGGGATAGCCATGGATGTTTAACATTTAAAAAATCTATTATGAATGAGACATTGTACATGAAGCAAAGGGAAAGTTAATGGTAAATAGTATAATAATCAATTCAGGTAATAATTAAATAAAGAGGTGAAGTTTGCCTTTTTATAAATTTTATTTTAAAATTTCCCAACATTTGTCTTTCCTCACAAAGCAGTATTAATGACCAGATTTCCTCAGAAAGTGTTTGTGTGGAGGGGAAGGATTAAAAGCTCCTTGGTGGTTTGCTCTTAATGCATGAAATAGATGTAGTAAAAATGTGGAACACTGTACGACATCAAATAACAGGGTAGATTTTGTTTTATTAATTTCTCACCGATTTAAGAATTTAACTTGAACTTCACAGAGGGGAAATGTGTGCTTGAGATTATATATTTGGAACAAGCCAAAAATGAGCACGCATTGCATGTAAAATAGTTGTGTCTCTTCCAAACACTTCCCAAGAGTACAATCATAGCCAATGGTACATTGAGCAATATAGAAGCAAATTGTGCTGTTCCACCTGGAGTCAAAATGTCTCAACAGAACTCTCCGTCACCACAAAAAATGGTTAAGGATAAGGAAACCTAAGATGAAACTCTCTTCCCATGATCTTGAAGGAGCTGCAGATCTTAAGGATATTAATGACAGAGTAACAAAGACTGAAATATATTATCCAGGATTAGGGTTGTAACTGCTTCTCAATGCAGGTTATCCCCATCTTGTCCTTGATATGCAATTTCACTGCAGCTCTGATCTGAGACTTCCATGTTTTTATTTTATTTTATTTATCCAAGAATGTATACTCCACCAATCTACTATCAATGGTGGATTACAATCAGATATACACAAGTAAAATAATTCCAACATATAAAACAACACTAACATTATACATTTCTAAATACGTACACAACACTCAAATAAATGATGTTCAATTACCCGTAATTATATCTTACTAGATCTCAAATTAGCATATGCATTAATAACAAGCTCTCAAAATTTTTCATTTCTCACAGAAGGTATGCCGAAATAACAGTCTTTAAAATCTTTTAAAATGCTTCCTTGTTTCTCATTGACCTTAAAACAAAAGGCAAGGTGTTCCATAACTTTGGCCCAGCTATATAAAAAATAGAAGCTCTATATTCTTCCGAGTAAATTGAATGATGGGACATCTAGAGGGGCATAATCGAACAGGGTGCCCAAGTTTTCATGAGGGTGTCCTCGCAGGACGGTCCCGCGAAGGGGCGGGGAAACCCGTATTATCGAAACAAGATGGGCATCTATCTTTTGTTTTGATAATACGGTCGGGGACACACAAATCTCAATATTTAGGTCAACCTTAGAGATGGTTGACCTAAATGTTGAGATGGTTGACCTTAGAGATGGTCGTCCCCGGTTTTCAGCCATAATGAAAACCGAGGACGCCCATCTCAAAAACGACCAAATGCAAGCCCTTTGGTCATGGGAGGAGCCAGAATTCGTAGTGCACTGGTCCTCCTCACATGCCAGGACACCAAATGGGCACCCTAGGGGGCACTGCAGTGAACTTCAGAAATTGCTCCCAGGTGCATAGCTCCCTTACCTTGGGTGCTGAACCCCCCAACCCCCCCAAACGCACTACCCACAACTGTACACCACTACCATAGCCCTAAGGGGTGAAGGGGGCACCTACATTTGGGTCCAGTGGGTTTCGGGTGGGTTTTGGAGGGCTCACATTTACCACCACAAGTGTAACAGGTAGGGGGGGATGGGCCTGGGTCTGCCCCGCTGAAGTGCACTGCACCCACTAAAACTGCTCCAGGGACCTGCATACTGCTGTCAGGGAGCTGGACATGACATTTGAGGCTGACATAGAGACTGGCAAAAAATATTAAAAAATTTTTTTTTTAGGGTGGGAGGTGGTTGGTGACCACTGGGGGAGTAAGGGGAGGTCATCCCTGATTCCATTTGGTGGTCATCTGGTCAGTTTGGGCACCTTTTTGAGGGAATCGGGGGGAGGGTGTCAGATGTTCTTCTGGGGAAGGGTGGGGGAGGGAGGGAGGGAGGGAGGGAGGGAGAATGGGAGTCAGGATGCCAGGTGCTCTTGGGGGGAGTGGAGATCACAGCACTTCAGACCACTACCTGGAAGTTATGCAGTTGCCAGCCAATATCCAGTGCCAGCACCACCACTGAATGTTGCCAGCACCCACATAACTCCTGGCTAGCCCGACTCCACCCACCTAATGCCTCCTTCTACCTGGATTTCAGATGGCTGATTAATTAATTAATTAATTAATTTATTATTACATTTGTACCCCGCGCTTTCCCACTCAAAGCAGGTTCAATGTTAATGTGGTGCTTGTGGGTAAACATTTTCAGTTTGTAGATCCAAAACAGTTGAAAGAGTTTATTGATGCAAGAGTTGATGTGAATATAGTAAACCTTCCCTAATTTAGCAGGCTGGGGTCTGAACCAGAGGAAGCATCTATTGATTATTAATTTTTGTATCTTTTTTCTTTTTTAATTTCCTTAATCTTGGAATCAAATTTCTTTAACTTGTGGACAAATGGGCTGTAAAGATATATACTTATCATTTTTGTTTCCTAATGTTAAATAATGCCGATTGCATATTCACTTTATGTGGTGATATATTGGAAAATTTAAATAAAAAAAAAAAAGCAGGTTCAATGCGGCTTACATAGTAATAGGGATTACAGAGTATTGATAGATAAAAATAAGTTAAATATAGCAGAATAATAAAAGAGATAGGTAGGTAGTGATGGGCAAGGGAGAAAGGGGTGGAGGAGGTATGAGCAATGGGTAGGTGAGCCCTGCCCAGTTAACTACTGCTGAATATCAACAGATGGCCATTTGAGCATGATTTAAGCAGGCAGGAGTCTGTCCTTCCTGCTGAAATCACTTCTATCTCCTCCTATCAGGGAGCTCATGTGAAGAAGAGACTGATGACAGGCCTTAGCGGGGGACGTGTAAGTTTAAGAAAAGTGCTCAGCTTTGGCAGTGCTCCACAGGAAGGATTAGGGGAAGTCACTTTCTTAATCCTCGAATACTTTTTAAGTTCTCCTAAAATAACGCTGTCAAATGTTAGCAGGCTCTACCCTTAATTGGCAGCATATAGACATGCATGTTTCTAAAATGGCCCACATACAAGACTATGTGTCGGCACATACACGTCTAGGTTCCAAAATACCTACATATATGCATGTATGCTAAACATAAATGTCTAGGAAGCCATGTTTCCTCTGTTGATATTATCTATCTTCATCTTTGTCAAATGGATGTTTGTGCCGCATGTAACTGGTGCATGCATGTTCATTCCTGCATGTATTTTAGAGCAGGCACATCTTGTTCTGAAATGCTACCAGAATTGCACACAGCCTAACCTGGATGTTTCAATTCCAATGTTTATGTTCTGTCTACAATGAGACTCCCATGATGTCATCAATGTTGTAGTCTATATATAGCACCTACTGAAATAACCCTAATTGATTAAAAACTTTAGAGACTTTTCCTATTTTGTATCTATACTGATTCCCTTTATATTAACTTACAGGTCGATGCTCAGAACTCCAGTGGTAAAGCCAAAGGTGCAGAACCCATAGCATCGGAACTACACAGAAAACTAAGCTCAAAGGAAATGGTATTCAAATTATATGCACGCTGTAAAAGCGAAAGCAAGGGGGAACATGCTTGGCGTATGTGCAGAAGAGTTTACAGTAAGTTCAGCTCTTATGTGCATGCATCAGGCAAACTTGAAAGTGAAGCACGCATTAGCACCTTTTTCTGCACCATTAAATATAAGTTTTTTAAAAAAAGTTTTACTTGGAAGGCTTATATTTAAGCACAGGAAACAGGCACCAATGTGTGCTTTCACTTTTGGGTTTGCTCGGATTCACACACATTTATTTCATAGTACCGGTGCATACAGGCGCATGGGCTTTCTTCCACTTCTGAAAAAAATCAAAATCAACAGATTTTAAAGAAGGAATTGTGAAAAATCCTCTCTTCAAACACCCTAATGCCTGCTCCAAGCTGGTATTAGATTTTCAGTGGTACGGGCGGCTTTGTTTTGTGCGCTGTTCTCTGAGCATTGGGAAAGAACAGGAAATGACCTCATTAGCATCCATTTGACCACATTAGCATGCTACTTGCACTAATATTTGGCATGCACATTGTCTCCTGCACTAGAGCCCTTGAGCATTCTGCGCTCACTAATGCTGGCACTAGTCTGGTGCTAATCGCTTCTAGCGCCTGTGTTGTGTTTGAGCATCAACCTGTCAGTTATTTTTCTTCCAGCTACCTTCTTCCCCTACTTCCAGGAAAACATTAGGTTTGGATGAGGGTGGTGTTTTTGTATGTTCTTACCCTGGCTTAAGATTTCCATCTGAGATAACAATTGCTTGGTATAAAAGTGACAAGAGTATTAATTCAGAGTAAATTGTAGGATAGAATTTCTAAGAGGCAGCAGATGGTTACAATAAGATATGTGTTATGTAATGCTAGAGATACCAATAAACACTATCATTGCATCTAGAATGTTCTGCTTGTGCTTTAATGAAAATGTTTGTTTCAGTGTTCACATCTGATAAGTATGAGGTTGGCCAGAGATCTTTTATTATTAACAGGCACACTTTAGATAACGTGTGGAGGGGGGAATTCATACAATGTAATTCAGGACATGAGCAATTCTCATAGTATTTGACAAAAGCTCTGCCAAATGTAGAGCCCTTTATAAAATCAGTGCAGAATCACACCTCCAAGTCCATCCAAATACACAGGGAGAACTGATTTTAGGATCTGCATGTGGGGAACAACTTAGATCCCTCACCTCCTGCACATAGACATTGGAGTACTTTTCTAAAATTGCTGCTCCCTCTGTAAAGGGCCCCTATTCCAATACTGTCACCCCTGCCCACAGCAACAACCCCCCATGCCAGGCACCTTTGATAGCAGCCTCACTTTGGGGCAACAACCCCACCCCATGGTAACTTCCCCCAGTGCCAGCCCCACTGCAACACCTCCTCCACATGTGACTATCTCCCAACACATATTCCCTGCTCCTAAGACAACCCCCCCCCCACTGAGTGTCCAAGGTAGCAATATGGACTCCCCTCAGCAGACCCCCACCCCCCACTCATGAGCCTTTCCCTGGGTTTACGGGGGTTCCCTGAGGTCTAGTGGGGTGAGAGCAATGCCACTCATTCCTACCTCAACAATCAAGTTTTCTAGAAATGGCGGCCAAGACTTCTAGAGGCATTTTGCCTATTTATGGAAGCCTGACTCTGGTGGTAATACTGTAATATTACTGCAAGAGGTCTCACACTATTTAGAAGACCTAAGCATTGAGGCGAGAGCAAGTAGGCACCACTAGACCCTAGGGATCTCAGTAAACCTGGGGAGTGCGTTGGGGGTGGGGGATTCTTCTGGGAGGGCACTTATTACCACTGTGAACCCTTGGGGGGGGGGGAGGTGCTGGATCTCAGGAAGAAAACATGTGTTGGGAGCTAGCCAACACATGTTTTCTTCCTAGTAGCCTAGTGGTTAGTGCAGTGGACTTTGATCCTGGGGAACTGAGTTTGATTCCCACTGCAGCTCCTTGTGACTCTGGGCAAGTCACTTAACCCCAGTGGCGTACCAAGGGAGGGGGTGGTGCACCCCGGGTGTCAGTGGGTGGGAGGGTGCTCCGCTGGCGCTGCAGTCAGCCCTCGTCTGCTGCCACCTGCCTTTAAAGAAAAAGGTGTGAAGCGGTGTGGCAGGCAGTGCCTCGCGTCTGCCCTGCTTGTAAACAAAGTAAATCTCCATTCTTCTCGTCGTTGTCGGGCCTTCACTCACTGGGTCCCACCTTCCTCTGAGGTAACTTCCTATTTCCATGAGGGCGGGACCCAGTGAGTGAAGGCCTGACGAGGTGAATGGAGATTTACTTCGTTTACAAGCAGGGCAGACGTGAGGTGCTGCCTGCCCACGCCGCTTCACACCTTTTTCTTTAAAGGCAGGTGGCAGGAGACGAGGGCTGTCCTCTCTGGACGAAGCTGGTGGTCGGGTTGGGGTCTCAGATGGGAGAGGGTGGTTTCAGATGGGAGAAGGGGGTGGAGAAGGGGGGTTTCAGATGGGAGAAGGGGTGGAGAGGGGGGTTTCAGATGGGAGAAGGGTGGGGTGGGGAGGGCGCTTCTCAGATGGGAGAAGGGTGGGGTGGAGAGGGGGCTTCTCAGATGGGAGAAGGGGGTGGGGGCTTCTCAGATGGGAGTGCGGCTGAAAAGGGGGGCAGGTGGGTGATGTGGGCTGGGGCTAGAACTAGGGGCAGGTGGGATAAGGGGGGTTGGAACTGGCGGCTGAAAAAAGGGGCAGAGAGAGAGGGGGGACAGATCTTGGATGGATGGATGGATGGATGGATGGGGGGGAGAGGGATGGCAAATGGTGGATTGAAGGGGCAGAGAGAAAGGGCAGACAGTGGATGGAAGTGGGAGAGAGAGAGGGCAGATGGGCAGATGGTGGATGGAAGGGGCAGAGGGCAGATGTGCATGGAAGGGGCAGGGAGAGAGGGCAGACATTGGATGGAGGGGACAGCAGAGAGGGCAGACACTGGACGGCAGAGAAAGAATGAAGACAGATGCTGGATGGAAGGAAGACAGTGAAAAGAAGATGAGGAAAGCAGAAGCCAGAGACAACAAACTGTAAATAAAATATATATATATATTTTTTTTTTGCTTTAGGATAAAGTAGTATTGTAGCTGTGTTAATAAATGTTTATAATAGAACATGTAAATAAGGTAATCTTTTTATTGGACTAATTTTAATAAATTTTGACTAACTTTCGGAGAGCAAAACCCCCTTCCTCAGGTCAGGATAGGACACTGTAACAGCACTATACTGTATTGATCTGGGGAAGAAGGTTTTGGCCTCTGAAAGCTAAATGTATTAGTCCAATAAAATGGTATTATTTTATTTTATATATTTGTTTTAGTTCTATTTCTTAATTTATAAAGTAGTGATTGGTATTTGTTAGTTTTTTCAAATTTACATCTGCTGTCTTTATATTTTGCACAGTACTAGGGGACATTTTCTGTTTCTGTGGTGTTGCATTGTATGCAGAGTCTGGCATCTTGGGGGTTCAGTTTAATTTTTGTCTAAATAGAAAGTTTATGATTACTTATTCTATAGTGGATTAGGGTGTATCTGTGCTTGTGAAAAAGACATGGCTTTCAGTTGTCATTGAATGTGCAGGATCGACGATCTGTACTATTCTGTCTGGTTTCATTTTACAATAGGTGAATTGATGTTCTAGGGCTCACTGTAGTGTTTAAGATGCTTTCCTTTTCCTTATGTGACTCGTAGAAATGACTGCTTATGGTATGGTAGAATTGCTCTATAGGTCCTGAGTGTTTTGTATTCTCGGTATGCCTAGTACTGGATTTTGGAGGGGGTGTTAAAAAATGACTGGCCCCGGGTGTCAACTACCCTAGGTATGCCACTGCTTAACCCTCCATTGCCCCTGGTACAAAACAAGTACCTGAATATATGTAAACCGCTTTGAATGTAGTTGCAAAAAACCTCAGAAAGGCGGTATATCAAGTTCCATTTCCCCTTTCCCAATATGTGAGTATGGGGGGGAGGGGGTAATTGAGGGGGGGGTTGGCAGATGTCAGTATTTACAGCTGCCCCTTACAGCAAGTGAATCCATGTCTGTATTGTCTCTCCCCATCCTACCCCCATCAAATTCAAATCTGCATGTCATTAGGTTCCCCCACATGAGAATGGTCCCGGTTCTGAAATGGCATTTATACATCTGGGCCTCTCTAGATGTTAAAATACTGACTTTTACAGACTGGGGTGCTTCTAAAATAATGGCATAATTGATGATTTCTTCTTTTTCTCTGAAAAGAGCTTTGGCCTTCTCTGAACATAACATCATCAGTAGCAAGATGCTTGTTTTGTATGAATAATAGTTTATTTGTAATTGTTGACGTTTGTAGCTCACTCAGAGGCCCTTTAACTAAGCTGCAGTAAAAGGGGGCCTGCACTAGCATCAGAACATGTTTTTGATACACGGCGCTGCCCGATTACCGCAAGATAAGCACCGGTGCTACAAAAATAGAAAATATTTTTGTAACGTAGGAAATGGCACGCACAGGGGTTGGGAACTACCACCATGCTCTTGTGGTAACCCGCCGGTAGTTCTGGATTGGCGCGTGGCAAGCCTGTTGCTGCACGCCAATCCTTTTGTCTCAATGCTTTGCTTTTCACTTACTGACATTCCAGATAGACCGTTGGAACACATCAGTTGCGTTCTGATTTATTCTATCACCTTCAGCACTCAAGCATACAGGTATCACCATAAATTACACTGTTCCATATAGTCACAGGAGCTATTAGTAGATACCAGTTCTTGTACACAGAGCAAGTGGTCTGCAAACTCTTCCTAATAAACAAACCAAAACAACCTCTTGCTAAGAAAACTGCAAGGTACTTAACGGGATTTAATTCCTGTGAAGTGCAAAGAAATGTGATCATGAGAAAGGGGAAAAAAGCCTCTGCGCCCACACCTCCACCCAATATATAAATTTATAGGGTAAGGAGGACAAACCGTGGGTCAATTTTCTTCATCAGCATAAAAAACCCTTATCGCAATTCTCTTTTCGCTAAAACTTCACAGGAAAAACATCAGTGGATCCAAATGAATTAGAAGTGAAAATTTTTACTTAACTTAAACTTTTAGAACACTTGTGGAGATAAACGTGCAAAAGCGGTCAGTCACACCAGAGGTTGTTTTGGTTTATTTATTATCTCAATATCCTCTTGTCCTTTTTGTTTATTGATTATTACTGCAATCTCTTCCTTACATACCATGATGTGCAGACTGCTTGTACATGAGGCTTTTCCAGAACGCTATGATAGAAGCCATATTGTAGAACAGAAAACCATCTATAAAATAATGCCTATAGTATCAGAAATGCCTCTTTCAATATTCACCTACTGAGTGTATGTGACTTCATGCACATGTAACCCTTGGTTTGTTTAAGCATTATGATAGAGTGAGCCCTGAGTACTAAGTCACTAGCGGAGTGACTGGAGGATCAGGGAGGATTTGGGAGACTATCAAAGGGGGCAGCTTGAACTGTGAATTGTCCTTGGTTGTCTGAGGTCTGAGCTACCTATAGCCCCCTGCCAGGTGACCCATTGTAGTAAAGGGGGGGGGGGGTCCTGTAGTGCCGAAACCAGTGGATTAGATTCACAGACAGTAGCTGTTACATTGCTTCAGCCATTTGAGGAGTCAGAAGCTTGGCGGTTTGGGAAGTCTGTCCGTAACCCAGGGCTTGGGTGGTATGCAGTCTACCTATGGTTAAAGCAAGACCTTCGAGGTGGCAACCTGAAGGGAAAAGACAGTTATAAAGAGTCTAGCCTGGATGGTATTGTAGTACATCGGGAGAGTGAGATCTGCTCTGGGAATTCAGACAGGCCACAGGACAGGCATAAGGATTTTGCATCTTGAAAAGCAATTATGATTTAAGCCTGGACTGTATCAAGACCAATGCAGTAGAATCATCAGTTACCCAGCTCAATAAACATTCCAGTTATTTTAAATCCTCTGAATGTTGTGTGGTTCCTGAGTGGATAAGCTGGCGGGACCTGGACCTAAGTCACTACTAGTCTCTCGAGCCCCCTCTAACCCGGGATAGTAGGACCAGGTTACACATGCAGTTAACTTTTCTCTGGGGACATTCATAAAGGCTGATTTGAGATGGTCATCTGCCTCCTCTTCCTATGTTACTCATTCCCAGAAGCAGAAGATGGAGATAGATACTTCTATTAGAGAAAACAATGTATTATGGACATGACGTTGTAGAAATTTCCTCAGCTTTATCTGAACACAACTATATTGATAACCTTTACCAACATGATCATGTCATGCCTCTGTTAAACCCCCTGCATTGGTTACCTGTACCTTTCAGGACTCGATTCAAACACTTCTGTTTTGGTTTCTAAAGTACTGAATCAGTGATTGAATGCAAGGCTTTTATCCAGTGCAATACTAAAGGCGTTTGTTTATTCAAAGTCCAGAGAGAGGAACAAGAAAGTTTCAATCATTTGCATTTTCACCTGCTTTTGGGTTTTGCCAATACAAATTAACTAGCAAGGACATATAACATAGTAGATGAGAAGGCGGTGGCCATAGCCAGAAGGATGCTAGATTGCATTGAAAGAGGTATAACCAGCAGAAGAAAAGAGGTGTGGATGCCACTGTACAAGTTTATTTATTTTTTTATGTATTTGTATCCTGCACTTTCCCACTAAAAGCAGGCTCAATGCGGCTTACATAGTAATAGGTAACACAGAATTTTGTTATGTAAAGTAGGAAATTAAGTATAACATAATAGAAGGATGGATGGGTAGTAATAGGATGGGTAGGTAGGTAGAGACAGGTGATAGAGAGAGGAGGGTAAGGTGGGAGATAGATTCTGGGTCAATGTCAATTTCTCTTCAGTATATGTAAGGTAGATGGGTTCATGAGATTAATCTGGGTCTTTTGGGTAGTCTTGTTTGAATAGATGGGTTTTTAGTGCTTTTCTGAATGGTAGGTGGTCATGGATTGCTCGGATAGGTCTAGGGAGAGCGTTCCATACACGGTTGCCCAGGAAGGTGAAATTGGATCCATAATAAGTTTGTACTTGAGACCTTTACAGCTGGGGTAGTGCAGGTTGAGGTACTTTCGTGAAGATACAGACATGTTTCTTGCTGGAAAGTCAACCAGATTTATCATATAGTTCGGAGATTCTCCATGTATTATCTTGTTGATTAAAGTCTGGGATTTGAAATTGATACGTTCTTTGATTGGGAGTCAGTGCAGTCTTGCAAAACGTGATCTGCCAAAGATGAGTCTTGCTGCTGTATTTTGAGCGGTCTGAAGTTTTTTTAGGATATAGGCTTTGCAGCCTAAGAAAATACTGTTGCAGTAATCAGCATGGGTAAGTACCGTGGATTGCACTAAATTCTGGAATGTTTTCTGGGGTAGATATGGTTTTACACATTTCAATATCCACATCATTGTGAACATTTTCTTTGTGGTGGATGTGGCATGATTGTCAAGGGAGAGGTGGCTGTCTAGTGTCACTCCAAGGATTTTCAGGTTTTCAGAAATGGGGATTGTAGTGCCGGAGATGGTGAGATTAGATGGGGGAATTGTGGAGTGCTGAGATGAAAGGATTAGGCACTGTGCTTTTTCTTTGTTCAATTTCATCCTAAAGGCGTTGGCCCAGGAGGTTAAGATGTTCATGCCCATGGATATTCTATCAGAGATTTCTGTTAGGTTTGATTTAAAGGGAATGAATATAGTAACATCATCAGCATAAATGAAAGGGTTTAGACCATGTCTGAATAGGGCTTTGGCTAGTGGGATCATCATTAGATTGAAGAGTATCGGCGATAAAGGGGATCTTTGAGGTAATCCGCAGATAGGTGACCAGGGGGATGAGATATCAGTGGGTGATTTAATTTGATAGGATCTTGAGGTGATGAATCCTTTTATCCAGTTAATAATGTTACCGCCAATTCCAAGTTTGTCCAATAGTTTGGTTAGTATGTTGTGATCTACCATGTCAAATGCACTGGATAAGTCGAATTCTAGAAGAAGGATGCTGTTTCCAAATGCAATTTCTTGTCTGAATTTGGATATTAGGGTGAGTAGGACAGTTTCTGTGCTGTGGGCTGGACGGAAGCCCGATTGTGACTCATGTAGAATGGAGAATTTTTGTATGTAGTCGTTGATTTGAGAGGTCACCCTGTTTTCCATCAATTTAATTAGTAGAGGAATGGAGGCGATGGGGTGGTAGTTGGTGACATCGCTCGCTGGCTTCTTAGGATTTTTTGGTATTGGTGTAAGCAGTATCTTGCCATGTTCAGTGGGGAATGAACCTTGCTGTAGCAGAAGGTTTAGGTGGGAGGTGAGATCTATGATAAAGTGTTCTGGGGCATTTTTCATTAAGTAGTTGGGGCATGGGTCGAGATGGCAGTGAGATTTGGAAAGTTTGGTGAGTGCCACAGAGACTTCTTTCATGGTAAGGAGGGTGAAGTTTGTCCATGAACGGTCGGCTGGAATTTCATCTCCATAGGGGTCCAATTCGTCGAGAAAGGAATCAATGTTAGTACAGTCTTGTGGAATTGTGCTGCAAAGTTTGGTGATTTTGTTATTGAAGTAATTTGCCAGCTGGTCAGCCGATGGGCAGTTTGTGGAGGATGATGTGACTGGGTTGGTATTAATAAGATTCTTTATGAGTTGGTATTGTTTTTTTATGTCTGTACCAGTGGTTAGAATTGTTTGTGTGTAGTAGGATCTTTTTGCTTGTTTGATGGCATTTTTGTATTTCCTGTGTGACTGTTTCCATGCATTGTAGGTGTGTGTATCTCTAGTTTTGTTCCATGCCTTTTCTAGTTTCCTGGTTTGTGATTTTAGGGTTTTTAGTATGTCATTGAACCATGGTGTGAGGTTGCGTCTGTATAGGATTTTTGTACATAATGGGGCTATTTCATCTAGTATAGTTTTGCATCTGTTGTCCCATTCAGTGAGGAAGTGATTTAAGTTGTTCGAGAGGCCCCACTTGGAGTATTGTGTTTTGTTTTGGAGGACATAATCTTGCTAAGGATGTAAAAAGACTTGAAGTGGTTCAAAGAAAAGCAACAGAAATAATATGGGGTTTGGACCAAAAGACTTATGAGAAGAGACTTGAGGAACTGAATATGTATACCCTGTGGGGACAGGGGAATATGATACAGACATTTAAATATTTGAAAGGTATTAATATGCAAACAAATCTTTTCCAGAAAGGGGGAAGCAGTAGAACTAGACAGGAACTAAGGTTGCAGGGGGGTTGACATAGGAGTAATGCCAGGCTGTACTTTTTCACAGAAAGGGTGGTAGCTACCTTGAATGCCCTCCCATGGGAGGTGATGGAGATGAAAATGGTAACAGAATTCAAAAAATGTGTGGGATAAACACAAAGGATTCTTATATGGAAAAAGGATGGAAGTTAAACAAGACTTCTATAACACATATACTCTTGATCTTGATCTGTCCTTGTCATTTTCAGGGCACAGACCCTGGAGTCTGCCTGGTCCTGGACATACATTCCAATTACTGGAGTTGCCACTGAAGCCCACTCCAGTCCATCCAGATGTGTCTAGTCATAATTGGGGCACAGACTGTAGAAGTCTGCTCGGCACTGGCCTTATTTCCCAATTACTGGCGTGATTGTCTAAGCACCACTAAGTTTTGTTTTGCCTCCATTCTCTTTCCATATAAGGCTCCTAACCCTTCATTGCCTCAGGTACAAATTTAGGGTTAGATGTACTAAAAGGCATTACTTCATGCTAACGTGTTATTTACCAGGCCCCACTATATGCAGTAGGATCTATTTACTAATAATGAACATTAACTTAATCATTGCATGCTAAAACAGTAACACAGTTTAGCACATCTAGCCCTCTAGGGACAGAGAAATATCTAGCGTACCTGATTGTAACTTGCCTTGATCAACTACTGAAAAAGTACGAGTCAAATCTTAATAAATATTACTAATTCAAAATTCATTGTAAATGTATTCCTATAAACCCCATACATGAGACTCCAGTAGTTCCAGATGGAAATTCTTGTTACTTATAAATGGAGTTAGAAATCCATGACTATGACATACTGCAGCATTTTAAAATTTCTCCCCATTTGTAAGGGTGGGTCTGATTAGAACATTCCTTCTCAGACATCTTGGAAGGGTTTAGGAGCCGAGTCTCATGTGCAGTTCTGCACACCACCTGCCAGCTGTGCTCTGCAGTTTCAGTAAATGTGAAAACACATAAATCTTTACTGGTGAGTAAAACATTTTGCAAGAGTCAGATCCGGTGAGACAGCACAGATCATCAGAGCCATGAAAGAAAAATCTAAGTGAAGACTAAATATACAAGGTATAAATAAATGCAGGCAAATACATTTCAGTTTGTTACTAAGCATGGATTTTCCCATGTCGACATTTAAAATACTCTTTTTTTCTTGCATTGCAAAGTTCCAAGAATCTCAAGATCTCAGAATAATTTCTTGACCGTTAGTTTCTGCAACTGTTCATATTTTCATTGCTCTTAATCACTCACCGTTGATGTTTACAGATGAGAGGTTAATGAGTTGTAATGTGAGCCGAACATGAGGGCAAAAAAGCCTCATTGCATTCTTCACTCATATGAAATGTATTAGCTATTTCATGTTGATCTGTGCTGTGTACTGGCAATATTCTTTTTTGCAACCAGCCACATCATCCTGTAAAAGTGATATAGACTTTTGTATTTCACAGAAGGATATTGGCAGATGGTAATACAAACAGTTGCAGGGAGTTATTGGCGTCAAGGCAGTTTGCAGGGTGGTGGTGCAGTTTGGGCAGTTTGTGTGGGGGTGAGATAGGTTTTTGGAGTCGGGACAGTTTGGGGATTGGTAGAAGAGAGAACATGGAAAGGTAGTGTGAAATGTGGGAATTTCCAAACTGCTATGTTTCACTTTTGTAAGTTTCTATGATACAGAAGCAGAACTTTTCCCAAAGCAATGCATTGGATCTTTTTTTTTTTTTGGGGGGGGGGGCGTAGGTAAAGGGTGCTTATTTCTCTGGAACCCCCTGGGTCCAATTTGGTCCCTTTTTGAACTCAGTGTGTCTTTTTACAACTTTTCCCCATATGCAAAGTTTCATCCCATTCCATTGAATTTTCTGAAAGTTATTTTGCCCCAATGGCAGACAGACGTTCTTGATGCTTTTGTATAATTCTTTCCAACTTCCATTGGGGTGGAAAGAATATAAATGGATAAACAACTTGGTGCTCTTTGTGTTGGGTAAGATTATAGGGATCTTATTCTTGCATCATCTTCTTTCTGCTTGAGAGGACTATCTTCTATGCAGAAGCACGCCATGGTGGTATCAAAGATGACCATAGCTGCTAATAATTTTGTATAATTTTAGAGGAGCAATCTCATTGATTACAGTATTGATGGTATTATGCCAGGTAATAGCCTGGCCGTGTAGTGTGGTAAACTCTAACTGGAGTTTTTGGAAGTCCAGACTATGCCACGTGTCTGTCACAGTGGCATTTGTCATCACCATATCTGTAGAAAATAGAAGCTCAGAAACAGTTGCTTAGAACTGGTGTGTAGTGAATAAGTCCCCTGCTACAATATAATCAGTGTATCACAGACTAGATTATTTCAACCTGCTCTGCTGGCTTATGTTTTCATTTGACTGCACTGTGCCTGAAAGACTTGCTCTAGTCTTGCATCTAAGAAGGATTCCTGGCTGTGACCCTGACACTGTCTATCCAGCGACACATCTGGCTCAGTTTGGAGGTATGCAGATAGCCTTGAACAAGGACAGTTGTTTATAAGTACATAAGTACATAAGTAGTGCCATACTGGGAAAGACCAAAGGTCCATCTAGCCCAGCATCCTGTCACCGACAGTGGCCAATCCAGGTCAAGGGCACCTGGCACGCTCCCCAAACGTAAAAACATTCCAGACAAGTTATACCTAAAAATGCGGAATTTTTCCAAGTCCATTTAATAGCGGTCTATGGACTTGTCCTTTAGGAATCTATCTAACCCCTTTTTAAACTCCGTCAAGCTAACCGCCCGTACCACGTTCTCCGGCAACGAATTCCAGAGTCTAATTACACGTTGGGTGAAGAAACATTTTCTCCGATTCGTTTTAAATTTACCACACTGTAGCTTCAACTCATGCCCTCTAGTCCTAGTATTTTTGGATAGCGTGAACAGTCGCTTCACATCCACCCGATCCATTCCACTCATTATTTTATACACTTCTATCATATCTCCCCTCAGCCGTCTCTTCTCCAAGCTGAAAAGCCCTAGCCTTCTCAGCCTCTCTTCATAGGAAAGTCGTCCCATCCCCACTATCATTTTCGTCGCCCTTCGCTGTACCTTTTCCAATTCTACTATATCTTTTTTGAGATACGGAGACCAGTACTGAACACAATACTCCAGGTGCGGTCGCACCATGGAGCGATACAACGGCATTATAACATCCGCACACCTGGACTCCATACCCTTCCTAATAACACCCAACATTCTATTCGCTTTCCTAGCCGCAGCAGCACACTGAGCAGAAGGTTTCAGCGTATCATCGACGACGACGACACCCAGATCCCTTTCTTGATCCGTAACTCCTAACGCGGAACCTTGCAAGACGTAGCTATAATTCGGGTTCCTCTTACCCACATGCATCACTTTGCACTTGTCAACATTGAACTTCATCTGCCACTTGCACGCCCATTCTCCCAGTCTCGCAAGGTCCTCCTGTAATCGTTCACATTCCTCCTGCTTGGAGCCCCAGGAATTGGGAAGATATCCAAGATGTTATTTACTATGTTATTATGTAAAACAATTGTGACAAATCAAACTCGGGTATAAAGTATTACATACCACGTAAAATCAGTTTATCTTGTTGGGCAGACTGGATGGACCGTATAGGTCTTTATCTGCCGTCATTTAGTATGTATGTTACTATGATGTCAGACATTCTTGTGGTTTGCCACAACCACAACAATAGGGCACGGACCAATCAGCTGTAATGATGGTATGAGAGAAACATAGAGGCAGATAAAGGACAAATGGCCCATCCAGTCTGCCCATCCTAAGTAACCACTAACTCCTCCTTTTCCTAAGGGATCCCACGTGCCTGTCCCATGCTTTTTAAAATTCTGACACGGTCTTTGTCTCCATGACCTCCATCGGGAGGCCATTCTATGCATACACCACCCTTTCCATGAAAGAGTATTTTCTTAGATTCTTCCTGCCTATTTCCTCTTAACGTCATCCTATGCCCTTTCATTCCAGAGTTTTCCTTCATTTGAAGTAATCAATAGAAATAAAACAAAATAAAACATGGAAAAGAAAATAAGATAATACCTTTTTTATTGGACATAACTTAATACATTTTTTGATTAGCTTTCGAAGGTAGCCTTCTTCGTCAGATCGGAAATAAGCAAATGTTGGTAGATGACAGTATATATAAGTGAAACATCAAAGCATTTCAGTGACAGTCTACAGGATGCACTACCCAAGCTGCAAAGGACTTAAATACAAATCAACTTATGCATCCAGTTTTTCCTTCATAAGCACACAACTGTGGAACGCATTACCAAAAGCCTTGAAAACGACATACAACCACCTAAACTTCCAGAAAACACTAAAAGCTAACCTGTTTAAAAAGGCATACCCTGCCGATCCAACTTAAATGCCTGATCTCTGCAACACAACAAAACTAAAGTACGTAATGGACATAACACAACCCTTCCGCTGTACGATTCCTTAATGTGGCTGTGCCACATGAACTTTATCTTACCACAACATCGCTTTGTATTTGTTCACACCGGAGTCAGCAAACGCCTCTCCGGTACTATGTAAGCCACATTGAGCCTACAAATAGGTGGGAAAATGTGGGATACAAATGTAACAAATAAATAAATGAGGGTGGATAGGTGAGAGACAGGAAGAGTTAGGTGGATGAGGGACAGGGAGATATGCATGGAGATAGGAGGGTGACAAAGCAGTACAATTTTATGGTTTATAATGGGCTAGAAAACCCAGGTCTTTGTTAAGTTCTATCTGGTGGGTGTCAAAATATTTAATCATTCTGACTTCAAAGGTCTTACGTTCCTGTATTGTTTTAAAGTTCCCTTTTAGGATTCTTACCATAAAATCACTGGTGCAGTGTTCTGGTTTTGTAAAAAAACCTCTCCTCTTGTACATTAATGCCATTGAGGTATTTAAACATTTCTATCATATCCCCTATCTCCCACCTCTTTTCCAGCGTATACATGTTGAGGTTCATAAGCCTGTCCTCATATGTTTTATGACGGAGACCGCTTACCAATTTTGTAGCTGCTCTCTGGACAGACTCTATTCTTTCTGTAGGTCCGGTCTCCAGAATTGCACGTAGTACTCTAAATTGGGCCTTACGAGAGACTTATACAAGAGCACTATTACCTCTTTTTTCCTGCTGGTCATCCTTCTCCTTATTGTAAATGGGGTATTAAAAACATTTTTAAAAATTAATTTTTTCCCCTTTACAGGGGCTTACCTGGGCTCTGGGGTGGTCACAGTGGCCATTTGGCAATCTGGGACTTGCTCTGGGGTCCAATGGGCTCATGGGGCTCTTTTTATTGTGCCCCGTTTTTTGGTGGGGACCTTTTGTGGGTCTGCATGGTTTTTGGGCCGTTTTTAGCCCATTTGACTGGCTTTTTTTTTTTTTCAGATACAAATAAACTTTATTTACAATACAGGTAATTCAATAATTTTAGAAGGCAGTTTAGGGATTTGACACAAGGGAAATGTGCCACAAGATAAATATTGTTATCAAGGCAGAATTATTAATTATGCTGGACTAATATTTACTTTGATTGAGGCTCAGATGTATTGTTTCTGCTGCTGGTTGGAGTAGTGAAGGAGGTCTTGTCTCTGTAGCTGGATGGTGGATCCTTGCTGGAAAAGAAGTCTTTTTGCAGATTTGTTGGGAATGGAACCTGGAGAAAGTCTTATCTTGGGTGTGTGTGTGTGTGTGTGAAGTCCAGTGACTAAGGCCCGGAAAGATTCAGTGAAAATCCAGAGAGGTGCATGTCCAAAGAAAGAGAGAAAAAAGGGGCAGAGAGTGTTCCAGTTTTTTTTTTTTTTTAATAATTCTTGTTGGGCCATAGGCTGAAGTCAGGTGGGGTGTATTGATCCAATCAAAACTCGGGGATAGGTGAAACTGGTTCTGTCTGGTTTTTGATATAGAGATATTAAATTGTTGATTTAGCTGGCCACATGTTTCCTGGCTGACCTATTGCGCTGTAGTACACACCCAAAGGTTATTGAGAAGATTAGATGGGTCATTGTCTGGGAGTTTCAGATAGATGGGCTTTCTTTTGTTATATCTAGTCTTTTTGATTGCTGTCAATATGCAGATTCTGTTCTTGAAGAATGTGGTGATTAACTTTCCAGAATCCACCCAGCCAGTTCTAATTTTCCAGGCTTTCAGTGGTCTGAAGGAGGATGATGGAGGTCAGATCTGTTTTCTGACACTGATCAAGTTGCATGGCACAATACTTTTATCCAGCAAAATCAGTAACTCTGAAAATTCATCATATCATCCTACAATAATAGATTGCATAAACTCAGATATCCAATGCCAGGGCCTCAACAAGGCCAGACACTGAATATCCAGGCATAAAACTGGCAGTTTATGTTTAAATCTGTTTATTGACTTAACATACAAAATATAAAGCTTTCATCATCCTTCAGTCAATAACAGCTTATCAATAACAGAACTAGTACAACAGACAACTGTCGGTGTTTCTTCCGACGTCAAATAGTTTTCGGTTTTCTCCCCATACAGCCCCCCCCTCCCTCCTCGCCCCCTCAAGAAAAAGTTATCCATACTGTATTACAACATGGGATATAGACACTATTAATCTTACATATAATCAATAATGAATACCAACCCCATACCCCCTTAAAGTCACCTTTCAACACGTAGCACTGCAACATGCCCAACCAACCCCCCCCCCATTAAGACCAACTTCCCTGACAGATACTTTACCCTACAAGCCCCATACCTTATCTTCCCACCCTTCCCTCCCTCCCCCTCCCCCCAAGCCACCAAAAATAACTAAGGCAAAAAAAAAAAAAAAAAAAAAAAACTTCACAGGCGATTCAAAATGAAACTGCGAGCCTTGGCTGACAGAGTTTGAATATACTGCTCCCAAATTTTCAAAAACGCTTTCCGTCTTCTAGGGGAGGCATCCACTCTAGAGTCGGTTGCATATTTCTGTAATATGAAATTGTTAAGAACCATGAGATTCTTAGGATATAGTTAGTATTAATATGCCTCTAGATGTCACTAAAACTCCATCATTCACTTGTATGAACAAGCATTCATCTTTATGGTTAAAATTCCTAGACAAAACCTAAAATAAACACAGTTAATGATTTTACTTGCTGCTTATTTTTTCTACACCATGTGTAACCACTACAGTATTGGGCTTGCAGCAGTATGCACTAATTGCACTTAAGAAACCCCCTTTCTTCTAGGACTGCAGTTCAGAAAGGATATTAATTTTATTTTAATATGTCTGTGATAGCCTGAACCTGAGCACTCTACAACACATTAGAGACAGATTTAATGAAGAGCTTGCACTCTAAGGGGGAAATTTCATAAAGAGCTGTCTAGTCTTAGGCATTAAGAACTTGCATAAATATCAGTGTTATTACCATTTACTCAAGTAAATGGCCACTTGCGTTTCTACACGATTTCTTGTTAAATACTGGCTAGCATGAAAAGGTGCGATGAGTGGGCAGAATTTGCACTTATACAAATAGGGCCTGATATTTAAGGTGATTTAATGGGGCAGGAGAGCCTATCCACTGATATTCAGCAACCCCTGGACTGTGCCATTGAATATCAGTACTAACCACCTCTGTACTGTGCAGTTACTACAGGGGCAGTCTGTGGGCAGAGCTTGGGTGAAGCCAATACTTTTTTTTTTTTAATATTTATTTATTTATTTCAAAAAATTAACAAGAATACACTTGTCAAAGAAATACAGCCCATAATTACAAAATAAAATAGATTGTCTCATATCATCAGCTTAAATTAACAAATAAAGTATAAATGAATAAGGAAAAATGACACAAAGAATTTTAAATTAAATTCACAATTATCCAAGAATTACTGTTTAATTTACTAACTGTATAATTTAAGCCAAATAACATATTTTCGCTTTCTTAGACCACTATTATCCCTGGGGTGGGGGCATTATGAATAGAGAAGATTATTATAGGTAAATTTCTTTTTAAACATTGCAGTGTATCTCAAACTATATTTAAATATTCATTTCAGTTGTTTCATATCTAGAAAAGATTTTAGATGATCTGGAGAGTAAAATACATATTTCATTGTATCCAATTTAACTATGCATTTACATGGATAGGCTAGAAAAAAGGATCTCCCTATTTCCATCGCCCTCTTCTTCATAGCCAGAAAAGCCTTTCTTCTTTGTTGGATTTGTTTAGTGACATCTGGAAATATCCACACCTTTTGTCCCCCCAAAAGATTGTCAGCATATTTAAAATAGAGTCTCATAATTGAATTTAAAACCTGTTCAAACACAAATGAGATAATGAGAGTGGATCGTTCTGTTGTATCATCCAAGGATTGTTCTAGTAATGCTGAAATATTATGCATATCAATATTTGTATTTCTTGTTTCTCCTGTCCCTCCTTCTTTCCCTCTGGGATTTGAAATATAATACAACTTATTTATAGGAGGCATAGCTTCTATAGGTAATTTCAGATTTTCGTTTAGAAATCTCTTAAACAATTCAATTGGTGTACTCCCAGGGTATTCAGGAAAGTTCAAGAGTCTCAAGTTTAAACGCCTATTATGATTCTCTATTTGCTCAATTTTTTGATGCAAATCAGTATTGTCTTTTATAGTTAGATCTTTAAATTGCTGTAATTGTTCCACTTCTTTTTGCAGATCTGTAACTTTAGCTGTTATTTCCTGTTTAACCAAGTTTATTGAGGATTTCAATTCTTCAAATTTAAGATTAACTTCTGAAATTTCACATGATGACTTTTGTAAAATTATATCCATATTACTCAACTTCAGCCATATCTTTTCTAAGTTTACCTCCGTTTTTTCATTCGAGGTTCTTACCTTGGGTCTCGGCGTTTTCTTCGGCGCTAGTCCCCCACTCAATGGCCCAACCATCGCACTTCCGGTAATGTGTTGGGAACACTCTAGAGCCGCCATCGATGCCGGACACGGTGGTAACATCAATCCAGGTGATGACAAGGAAATTTCCTTCCCCCCCGCAGGGATTCACCATCTCCGATCTCCCCCACTATGGGATCCATTTCCTTAGTAGTTTGAGCAGTCATGGTAAAGTAACGCTCTATATTTGATTGAATCGGCGAGGAAGTTGAGGAGGGTGGGGACACCATTCTCACAGTTCCTTTACGTTTTGTTTGTGGCATAACTGTTACAATTAACTATATTAGTTCCAACCAAGTAGGAGCATTTCTCTGACCTCCAATTATGCCGCCATCTTGACACGCCGGGTGAAGCCAATACTTAACCAATTAGCGGAGAGATTCAGACTACTAACCAGTGAAGTAAGCAGATAAAGTTAGGATAGCAAAACTGCTGTTCTAACTTTATCTGCAGAGCTAACTGGGCACAAGTCTGAATATCAGCCGATGCTTGGTTAACTTCCAGATAGTGGCATGGGGAATTCCTGGGGCTCCCTCCCTCTCCCTAATTCCAATTCCCCTGATTAAGCCCCCCCCCCACGCACATCACCCTCAGTAGGTCCCCTAGAACTATCTTTTCTGACCCTGCTTGTCATGGCTCTGGCCTCAAAATGGCTGCTGCAACCTCTAGCATGTCAAGTACCATGACACTGCAGCTAGAGGTCATGGTGGCCAGTTTGAGGACAGAGCTGCAATG
Organism: Microcaecilia unicolor; assembly: GCF_901765095.1. Taxonomy (NCBI): domain Eukaryota; kingdom Metazoa; phylum Chordata; class Amphibia; order Gymnophiona; family Siphonopidae; genus Microcaecilia; species Microcaecilia unicolor. The sequence goes on from NC_044032.1 coordinate 553,099,147, forward strand.
AGCAGGAGAAAGTGGGCATCGCTTCTGCTTTAAGGACCCCCCCCCATCACCAGGGCTAGAAAAGGTATGCCTGGGGGGGGGGGGAGAGGGCTATAGGAGGTTGGATGGCAGGCGGATCAGAAGCAAGGAAAGAGAGAGGAAGACCCAGATGGGAAGAGGGTACCTGCTTCTTTTATACTGGTCCCAACTGACTATCGTCCAGGACCTGTATAAGATCTGTTGGCTAGTACATACTAGCATGACCCCAAATATACAATGCGGGTGCCTGGGCATAGCCCAACATTGAATATCTGGCCCTACTACTGAATGCAATGGTTAGCATTTTTAAAAATGCTGATTACCATTGGCAGACCATGTTAGGAGTGAAGTTTCAAGTAAACTTCTTGGGATAACAGGGGAAAATTAGGTTAAGACAGGATTTTAAAATGAGAACCCATTTTTCTCTGAGATGATTGCACAGTGAGAGGTCCAGAATGATGCAAGGACTGTCTGGTTCTCTGCAGTTCACCTTTGGTTGTTATTCTCAAGCCATGATGTTTAAGTTGGACCCAAAATAAGCCCACCTGTTCAGGAAGAACCAGGGTAATGTTTACATTTGTGCAGACATGTTTTGATATGTTCTGGGTCGAGCTGACATTTTTCTTGAGTGAGATTATGCAGCCCCAGATAAACTAATGGGATTGAGAAGCTGGATGAATCAGAAGGGGGCTGTGAAGACATTGGAAGTAGTCAATGGTAAATTGACAAGATGTCTAAGTAAACCTCACTCCCTCCAGACTTTCCCTTCCACCTAGCAAAAGCCCTAGGACTATGGAACATGGGTGGAGCGCCCAGTGGGGTTCATTATATGGATTTGTTATAAAAGACTCAAACTTGAAGCAATGGCTGGGAAAATTAGGGGAAAAGTCTTATTGACTGAATCCCCTGTATCCAGAACAAGCACTGCAGTGAGGCTAACATTGCTAGAATAGAGTGGGACATTAAAAGGGTGTGCACTCATCCCCACAGTGCTCTCCTACATTGCTCTACTTTCATTGTCTATATGGGGTTTGTCAGTGGGGTGAGAAGAGGGTTAGCTATAGGAACAAATGATCCAGACAACCACTTGGAACCAGTGGGGTAGCCAAAGGTGGACCAGGGTGGGGAGAGGCTCACCCCAGCAATGCACCCTTACTACAGCTGGTGCGGATCTCCAAGCCCTACCAGCTGATGACTTCCTGAGCTGGCATCTAGCACATACTATTTTGTGCACAGGCATGAAAACTGAGCGTGTATGAGGTGCTGGCTTGGGAATGCTATCACTGCCTTCAGAGAATGGGAGGGAGTTTTCATCCGGCGTGGCTTCGGGAACCCCACCATTCAAGTATTTATATTGTGAGTTGGGGGGTGCACCAGGGAACTGGGATGGCTGGAGGACATTTTGTGCCCACCCATTCTGCCTCTAGGCCACCTACAATTTGCTGTCTGGCTCAGGGCTGCTGAGAGGGGGAACAGAGAGGTAAGATTCCCTGGGTCCAGCCTCCAAGGGGTCCCAGTGCCAGCAAGGCTTTTGGAGGCAGGCAGAAGGTTCTGCTCCCTAGGTCTGTCTCTCTCCTGCTCCTGTGTGTTGGGACACAGGTGATTGTGTTAATGCAGGAGCAGGAGAGTGACAGACCAAGGAAGGAGCAGATACAGGAAGGTAAGGGGGCAGGGGAGGCAACGGCCCGAGTGGGGGAGGTGGTGGCGTGCTGAGGTGGCCTGAGTGGAGATGGGTGACGGCAGTAGTGGCTCTGGTCTGGCTAAAATACTGCTTGGGATACTGAAGTTTTGCAGCTGAGCTTGAAGTGCATCTGTCACGGGCTATCTGCTCGATTGTACACCGAACAAAAGAAACAAGTTGTACAAACAATTCATCACTTGTGAAGCCGGTAATCTTGAACTGCCTAGCCAGTGTTACATTAACTTATTTTCATTTGCAAGAAAATTTAAATATGTCCTTTCAACAAATGATATGCATGTGAGTAACTATGATATCAGTACCAGAAAAACAGAATATTGTGAGATTAATAAATATCATTTGACAGCTTTTGATGTTACCAGTGTGTTTTTCTAGCAAGAAAGGTGCTGGTATTCAAATGCTAGGCCACCCTTCAGGGGTGGGGTGATCACTGAGGGACCCACCCCACAATGGCCAGGCCCCCTGTAACCAGTCACAGAATCTATGACAAGGCAGAATTGGCGTGTAGAGCCTGCGCTCTTTCATTAAAACTTGGGGTCCATAGGTCAATTTTAGCAAACAATGGAAAAGGTGCTGATACTCAGTACCCCCCCCCCCCCCCCAAGTACTGCCTCAAAAAAAGCCCTGGATGTTACTAACAAGACAAAAATAGAGAGGTCAGTAGTCAAAGGGATCTAGTAAGCTGTATAGAAAATTAGAGGCCCATTTACTAAAAGGTTGACATGCAGCAATGGGCTTGTCTCATGGCAATCTGGCACTACCGCTGGCCTTAAGTGGGTGCTGGTGGTAGTGACGCCCCCAGTTTGTACCATTTTTGGGACTTCCAGAAATTTGCTATAATATTTACCACTGGGGGTTACTGCCGGGTTTGAGGTGGGAGCCCTTACTGCACTTCAATGGGTGGTGGTAAGGGCTCCCCTGGAAATGGCCATGCAGCAAGTGTTTACTGCATGGCCATTCCCTTTTTCAGGCTTTTTACCCGTTGTCGTAAAAGAGGCTTCAGCGCACAGTAAATCCACATGCCGATGCTACCACAAGGCCCCGTTTACCACAGCTTGGTAAAAGGGGCCTTTGCTGGGTAAATCAAAGCCTTCAAAAGTTGACTTGGTTAAGTGGTTAAATTTAGCCACCTATGTTTTACTTGGCCCAGTATTCTAAAGGACTTTTTCATATAATGGGTCCCCATTGAAAAATTAATTTTGTGAACATCACAATGAGCATGAAAAGTGAATTAGGGGTATGTTTACTAAGGTGCGTTAACGTTTTTAATGCGCCTGCAAATTTAAGGCGCATTAAATGCTAACACACCTGTACATTTCTATGGGCGCATTGGCATTTAATGCACGTAAATCATTTACACGCATTAAAAACACTAACACGCTCGCTTAGTAAACATAGGTGCTAATTTTTAAAGTGCTCATTAATCATTATTTTTTTATTTTTATTGTTTCTGTTTTATACTTTGGATTATCCCTGATGCAGGCTTACTATGAGACATGGCCATGTTGGGTTTTAGCTTCTGTATTTTAAGGCTCTATTGGTGTAATTTATATCAAAGCTAAATGTTACGTCTGTATTTTAAATGATCATTTATTTTATTGTTTGTATGTATCTATGTGTATATTTATTTATTGTTATTTCTCTTGCTTTCCTAATACATGGGTGTAGTAGTATATTTGAATGATAGTTTCTCTTCTGATTTGGTTTTTGTCTAGTACATTATACATCGATTATTTGTTCCAGTTAACTGCCAAGAAAGCATATTTTTGGAAACAAGTTGAACTGTGATGAAAGTTGCATTTTTGCTCAAACATCAAAATCTGGCTTTTTCAACAAAACGTCAGTGCAGGTGAATAGTTCTCACCACATTTCTTTCTTCTCTAAATCCCTCTCCATATCTTCTCCTTCTCTTCTCCTCTTACCTTGCGTCTCCTAAGCCTGCTTTTACATTAATGATTGTAAACAGCTTAGAAGCTAATTTTTTAGCAATTAGCGGTATATCAAGTTTTTGTAAATAATAAATAGCACTTACTACTACTATTTATCATTTCTATAGCGCTACTAGAGGTACGCAGCACTTCCAGATGTATATAGTGCTGTATGGTGGTGAAGCAATGGGAGACAAGTGACCTGCCCAGGAGTGTTAGCAGCACAAACAGAATTTGAACCCTGGCTTTCCTCATTCTTAGACCATTTCTCTAACCACTAGTCCAGATCCTCTGTGTCACAAATGTTAATACATAATGCCTTAAAAGCCACTAACAAAGTCTTTGCTATTAAGTAAACACATATTTCTGCTCACCAACATTTCATCTACTGCATTCATATAGCCAAATGTTATTTTTCATTTTATGTTCAGTTCTCTGAGAAGTATTTTAAACAAGAGGTTAGCTCTTTGCTGTAGTTTTTATTGAATGGATCTGTGATGCAGTTTTTAGCCATTTCTCAACTTGAGAACATGAGTGTGAAATTTGCTTAAGTAATTTTGTTGAAAAAAATAAAAGAGAGCTATTTTCAGTCCATAAATAAATGTGATTGATTCTGTCCATAGGAGAAAGGAAACCACCTTTTTGCAAGCATTCATCCGCTCTGCTCTGCCAAAAATCTTTGGCCAAGTAGTTTTGAACTGTACTGCAGTAAAAGCGCTGCAGTAAAATACGACTGACAGCTTAATTATCAACACAATTTTCTTTTTGGAACAGGTATTTGGTCCAGATGAAGTCTATCTGATCAGAAACAGAAGCAGAGGCAGCAGCGAACTAGTAGCTCTTCCATTCTTCGGCTGGCCCAGACCCAAAAAAGATGTTCACTGTCCAAAACTAGCTGTGGTGGTCTGATGTGCTTTCTATTTCACAGAAACAGAGAGAAATTCATCGTGCAGCTTGATACCTTTCTATGCCATGGCGAATTTTCTAAAGCATTTTCTGTGTTTAAAGCATGTCTCACATGTGGAAAATGGCTCTTATAGAATTATGCTGCTGAATATGTACATATGCAGAGATATGCAACCCCCCCCCCAAGATCAGCCATACTTGGGAGTTCTTGATTCACTGAATGGGAAAACTGCATTCTTCCCTTGCTCCAAGGGTTGTCCTGCTGATCTGGCCTCAGCCACATTGGTCTTAATTTAAATTTCACTCTATCTTCTCCTAGACGTGAATTGGAAGATATATGGACAAGAATCTACCTAGGCAGACCACCATTATGATCTCTAAGAAAGATAAAGAAAACATGAGACCAAGTGAAAGTAAAATGGTGAACATTTCAAAACACATGCAGCCGGTGAGCAATCCATTGATAGCACAACTTAAGGATTCAGTAGTTCAGGCAGTGGAGATTGAAAAGTCCAAAATAGGGGGATTATAATAAAGAAAGAAAGCAACAACATTTAAGCACCAGGAACATGCGTAAATGACCAGAATAGTGGCAAATACACTCATGTATGTGCTTATGCATACATAAATGTCAATATTACAGCTATGGGTTATTTTATAACCCGGTGCAATCCTATATTCTGTATATATTAGAAACAGATACTTTGGTTGAAGCGGCAACAGCAAGATATGTAAGTAGTGGGAGATGGGGAGGGGCATTTTCGATAGTGTGTCTATGTCGGACTTTGGACATTTTGCACTCACATGTACCAAATCCAAATAGGAAATATACCTATTTTGCAAAAAAGAAAAATGTCTATTTTTTAAAAAATACTGTTTCGAACAAGGCTTTGTGCATTTATCTTTTTAGGCCATTTTTGAAAAAAACCCTGCACAACTTAAAAACACACAAAATCAAGCCATTGGGATGTAGAAGGGGCCAGCATTTTTAGCAGACTGGCCACACAGACATCCCAGGAGAGCAATAGGTTACCCTAGGGGGCACTGTTGTGGATGTCATATAGTGAAGTGGAAGAGTGGCCTAATGGTTAGAGCACCAGTCTTGCAATCCAGAGGTGGTTGGTTCAAATCCCACTACTGCTCCTTGTAATCTTGGGCAAGTCACTTAACCCTCCATTGCCTCAGGTACAAACTTAGATTGTGAGCCCTCCTGGGGCAGAGAAATATCCAGAGTACCTGCATGTAACTCCCCTTGAGCTAGTACTGAAAAAGGTGTGAGCAAAATCTAAATAAATAAATGCTCCCAGGTATACATCTCACCATTGCTCCCTTATTGTGTCTGCTGAGCCCTCCAAAACCCACCAAAAACACACTACTCTTAACTGTACACCACTACAATAACCTTTATGAGTGAAAGAGGCACCTGTATGTGGGTACAGTGGGTTTCTGGTGAGCTTTGGAGGGCTTACAGTTTCCACCACAAGTGTAACAGGTAGGGGGAGATATGGGCCTGGGTCCATCTGTCTACTAAACCTACCAATACACTACTCCAGGGGCATGCATGCTGCTCTAATGGACCTGGCTGTAACATCTGAGGCTGTCATAGAAGCTGTTGAGTACTACTTTTATTCACATTTTTTGGGAGTGGGAGTGACTGCTGGGGGAGCAAGGGGGGAATCATCCCTGAATCCCTTCAGTGGTCATTTAGGGTACCTTTTTGAGCCTTATTCATTAGGAAAACAGGTCTAGACCAAAACATTGAAGATTTCACTCTAGACATTTTGGTTTTGTGCCATTATGGCTGTACAATGTCCAAATATTAGGCATGCCCTAATCCCACCTTTGGAACATCCCTGACACTCCCTTCTTGTGATTTGCATGCCTGCAGACAAAATGCAAAACAGGTTTTGAAATATACCAATTTGGACATTTTGAGAAGAAATCCATCCAAATGGTGCTTTATGACACCTTTTGGACATTTTTCTCTTTTGAAAATGAACAGACCACAAGATTTGTTAGGACTGGTAGTTAAGGTACCTAAACAGGTACACGAAGCTGCTCATTTTTTTTCCTGCCTACTATGTAATCCTTTGTAATGACCTGTGCCTTTTTGTGCTCTAGAGAAAATAATGGGAGCATGAGTGGAGTTATTTAGAAGAGCAGGAGTCTATTCCATGGTCTGCTTTTTGGAGAAATTGTTTAAGTGTATCAATTTGGCAAATGTGGTAGAGTTTTTATACTTTGATGCCTATCAATCACATTAGACCCCTTGTAAGCTGTATAAAGGTAAATTGAGGACTTCTAACCTATGGTGGTCATGTATTACTTTCCCTGGTACATTGGAGCACATGTCATTCACATGTTCCTGTCTCAAGGACTACTGGGACCAATTTAGGGAAAATATCAAAAATGTTCTCACTGAATACTAACTTGACTTTTAAAATCATTTTAAAGGATGTAGGTATGCGAGGGGTCCTTTCAAAGGCTCTATACCTTGATCTCCTTAGTTCTCTATAATATCTTAGTTGACTGAAAAAAAAGTTACAAGTAGTCAATGTTCACTTTTGGTGGCACATAGTTTCCATCATATACCAGTATGAAGCAAATGTTATCCAGTAAATGCTGATGATGCTTTTCCCCACATCCTCTGACAGCAAATTCCAGAGTTTAATTATCCATTGAGTGAAAAAAAAATATTTTCTCTGATTTCTTTTAAATGTACTGGAGACTTCAGTTTGGTCTGCTGCTGAAAGAACCGCTTTTGACTGCAGCATGGGAACAGGAAGGGCAATGGTGGCAGGAGCAGAGGGGGGAGATGCTGAACACAGGAAGGGAAGAGGAGATGCTGAATCAGGGGCTGGGGACAGGAAAGGGGTATTCTGACTACTGGGGGGAGGGAAGGGATAAGAAGGGGATTGCTGGTCATCTAGGGTGAGGGTAGGGAGGGGAAGTAAGATGCTGGCCTCCTGAGGGGCAGGGAGAGGAAATGCTAGTCATAAGAGTAACAATACAATTTTCATCATAGCATAAAACACAAAATGTAAAACTTTCTATTGATGGAGCAGTTGTCAGTAATTTAGAAAGAAAACAGTGTGAGATCAGACAATGATTAAGAAACTGTGCAAGGCAGTTGGAGATGACAGGCTGGGTGAATACACAACATTCAATCTATGCAGCCAGTATTTCTACAATGACTTTTTTTTATGCAGGTACATTGGGTCGTTGTTTTTTTTTTTTGCCCAAAATTGATTTCTCTCCTTTTTTTAGCCACCCAGCAGTGTCTTCTTGTACTGTATGTGGAGTACAGGTAACAAACGATTGTCAGATGCAGTTGAGACCATCCACTGACAGTCTCTATTTCCTGACATTGTACCACACCAGAATGATTTTTTTTATTTATTTCGATTTTTGCTCACACCTTTTTCAGTAGTAGCTCAAGGTGAGTTACATTCAGGTACACTGGATATTTCTCTCTCCCAGGAGGGCTCACAATCTAAGTTTGTTCCTGAGACAATGAATGTAAGGGACATCAACTAGTTGTCATTTGAAAGCGAGATCAGCCATTGGGTGTTTACAAGATGACATCATCCCTCAAAGCTTTGCAAACAGGCAGTCTCTCACTGTACTCCGGATTCCATTTTCTGATGTACAAGTTGTCAGTCTGCAGTTAGTGGAACAACTGTCCAGCACAAGTTTAAGATGTGTGCTTTTTTGATCAGTCTCGCTTTGATGCGGGCAGTGCCAAAGTATCAGCAGTGTCAGTTTCTTGCTAGTAAGCTGGCATTTGGTGTCTCAGCTGAGGGTTCATATGTTTAGCAGAAACATTTTATACCACACTGAAGATTACATCATTGCTCCTATGATTGGTATTGAGCATTAAAAGGAGAAATGAAAAAGCTATGGTATAACAAGACGTGATCTTTTATTAGAAGTGGGGAAATGGGAATTCTTTGTTTTCTCTGATATTTCTGAGTACTGGAAATATATAGTTAAGAGAAAATGAGAGCACAAGGCTCCTATAACACTATCATTTTGCTAACAATGTGCAGGTTATTTATTTATTTATCATTTTACAAAGTACACAAGCATACACGTATTCCCAGACACACAGAGCGATACCATTGACATTATGTCTAAAACAGAAGAATTATAATACAAAAAAGCAAAGGGAAAATGGTAATAATCACTCCTTCTTAGACCGCAAAACGTTAGGGGAGTGGTATATTAAGGATAAGGAGTTCCTAAATAGGAAATTTTAAAAAAGCAAAGGCCCAGCCCAATTAAACCCCACAGTATACATCAATTACTCCAACCAAACTAAAATGGCCCACTACTACTAGAGATCTTTTTCCAGTCCAATAAAGATTTTAACTGATCCAGTGCAAAGAAACTATAGGGCTCATTTTTAAAACAGGAACAGGTTCAAAAAATGGCATAACAGACACATGTAAGTTTTTCTCACAGAAAAACATCTAAAGCTTATAATCAAACAAAAAAAAAAAAAAACCCACCCAAGTCCACTAGCCACCAAAAAGAAGATGGTTTCAGAGGGGGCATTTCGTGGGCATGACATGGGCGGTGTTAAGTGATGAACATTTATTGCCCATAACAGATAGCAAAATGAATGAATGAATGATTTTCTAGGGGAAGAACTTCTGGAATTAGACCCGCTTTAGAAGCATTTAGGGTATGGCCAAACTTGTCTTTAGACCCATTTTTGATTTTGCTGAGTTGGAGAGTAGAGAGGTGAAAGCAGGGGTGTAGGTAGGTGGGGCCACAGGCTCCCACAGATTTAGCACTGGCCCCCCTACTTTCACCCCCCCTGCCGCTGACCCTTCCCCACCACTATCGACCCCCCTCCCGCTGCCGCCAACCCTCCCCCGCCACTGCCAGGTACCTTTGCTGGTGGGGGTCACCAACCCCTGCCAGCCAAAGTCCTCTTCAGCGCCGGTCTCCAGCGCGTTGCTGATCTGGATTCTGTTTCTGTGAGTCTTTTCTTGACTCCTGACGTCCGCACATAGTAATGTAGGAACGTGCAGGACATCAGGACTCACAGAAACAGAATCCAGATCACCAATGCACCGGAGACTGGCGCTGAAGAGGACTTTGGCTGGCGGGGGTTGAGGACCCCCGCCAGCAAAGGTACCTGGTAGTGGCGGGGGAGGGTTGGCGGCAGCGGGAGGGGGGTCGATAGTGATGGGGGAGGGTTGGCAGCAGTGGGATGGAGGTCAAAAGTGGCGGATAGTTGGTGGCGCCAGGGGGGGGGGGGCTAAAATGTGCCCCCTCACCTCGGGCTCTGGACCCCCCCCCTCCCGCCGAAGTCTGGCTACGCCCCTGGGTGGGAGTTGTCATTTATGAGAAATAGTGGAGAGTTGTTGAGTGCTTTGTTACCTTTGCGTGTTTGCCTCAGTCTGAACCTTTTGACCTTTACATTTCCTGACTTGCCTCGTCTGTGTCTCATCTCCTCAACTCCTTCTCCACACCTGCTAGCCCACCAGCCACACCCATCCGTTCCTCTGTAGCTCACTCCCTTCCCTCATCCAAACCCTCGCTGTTCCCAAACCCCCATGCCTCCCATTCTACATCCCTATCTGCTTGTCTTCTGTCTCTCATTGTTCTTCTGTTTGTCCACTCCCAGTTTTTCACTGTACTGCAGCTGTTTGTGTGAGGCCTGTGTGCTGTTCCTGAGAGAGTGAGTGCTCTCTGTCGATACCCTGTCCTCACTTGGATTCCAGGGCTCTGTCCTTTCCTGGTTCTCTTCCTACCTCTCCCTCCGCACCTTAGTGTTCACTCTGGTGGATCCTCTTCTACTTCTATCCCTCTGCCTGTCGGCGTACCTCAGGGTTCTGTTCTTGGTCCCCTCCTCTTTTCTATCTACACTTCTTCCCTTGGTTCATTAATCTCATCCCATGGCTTTTCCTACCATCTCTATGCTGATGACTCCCAAATCTACCTTTCTACCCCTGATATCTCACCTTGCATCCAAACCAAAGTTTCAGCGTGCTTGTCTGACATTGCTGCCTGGATGTCTCAACGCCACCTGAAATTAAATATGACCAAAACCGAGCTTCTCATTTTCCCCCCCAAACCCACCTCCCCGCTTCCCCCGTTTTCTATTTCTGTTGATGGCTCTCTCATTCTCCCTGTCTCCTCAGCTCGAAACCTTGGGGTCATCTTTGACTCTTCTCTCTCCTTCTCTGCTCATATCCAGCAGACCGCCAAGACCTGTCGTTTCTTTCTTTACAACATCCGTAAAATCCGCCCCTTTCTTTCCGAGCACTCTACCAAAACCCTCATCCACACCCTTGTCACCTCTCGTTTAGACTACTGCAATCTGCTTTTTGCTGGCCTCCCACTTAGTCACCTCTCCCCTCTCCAGTCGGTTCAAAACTCTGCTGCCCGTCTCATCTTCCGCCAGGGTCGCTTTACTCATACTACCCCTCTCCTCAAGTCGCTTCACTGGCTCCCTATCCGTTTTCGCATCCTGTTCAAACTTCTTCTACTAACCTATAAATGTATTCACTCTGCTGCTCCCCAGTATCTCTCCACACTCGTCCTTCCCTACACCCCTTCCCGTGCACTCCGCTCCATGGATAAATCCTTCTTATCTGTTCCCTTCTCCACTACTGCCAACTCCAGACTTCGTGCCTTCTGTCTCGCTGCACCCTACGCCTGGAATAAACTTCCTGAGCCCCTACATCTTGCCCCATCCTTGGCCACCTTTAAATCTAGACTGAAAGCCCACCTTTTTAACATTGCTTTTGACTCGTAACCACTTGTAACCACTCGCCTCCACCTACCCTCCTCTCTTCCTTCCCGTTCACATTAATTGATTTGATTACTTTATTTATTTTTTGTCTATTAGATTGTAAGCTCTTTGAGCAGGGACTGTCTTTCTTCTATGTTTGTGCAGCGCTGCGTATGCCTTGTAGCGCTATAGAAATGCTAAATAGTAGTAGTAGTAGTAGTAGTAGTAGTAGTAGTAGCTTTATGCTGCTGCTGTGTGTGTGACAACTATTTGCTGGTGTGGGAGAGTGAGTGCTTATTGCTGCAGCTATGTGTGTCAGGGCTGTTTGTTAGTGGTTGGAGAGTGAATGGTTTGGGCAGCTGGTGTGTATTTCACCACTTTGTGCTGGTGTGGAGACTGGTATTGGGTCTCACGAGGTGCAGTAGGGGGAGGCATGCACAGTGGTGTTTCTGGGGTCAGTGGGTTACAGTTGTGGTGGTGGGATACCTGCATGCGCTGAATGCTTTGGTGGCTCACACCTTACTGGAGGTGGATGAGAGTTTTGAGGGGAGGCCCGTAGGAGATTTCTCTATCAGAGAGTCTTCAGGCCCTGCACTTCTTCCTGGACCTCACTGACCAGGAATGCCTGACTAGGTTCTGCTTCGACAGGGCTGCCGTACAGCACCTCTGTGGCCAGCTACAACCCTTCCTCAAGCTCAGGACATGCAGGAATAATCCTGTGCCAGCCAACCTGAACGTCACTGTCTCCCTCACCATTCTGGTTACTGGCACTTTCCAGTCTGCTTGTCAATGGAGGCCTCACCCAGCCTGTCATTTCTAACTGCCTTGCCCAGTTCCTCAATGCCTTCCTCACCAACACCTCAGACTATATAACCTTCCCCATTACCACCCAGGCATTCCAGAACAACATGGCTCAGTTCTACACCATAGACCACTTCTCCTCAGTCATAGGCATCATTGACTGCACACATGTCACACTCAGACCTCTCCTCCATTCACTCTATAAATATGCAGGTCGTGTGTGATGTCCAGGGGGAGACTGTGAATGCGTATGCCTGCTACCCAGACTCCACCCACAATGCCTACATCCTTCAGCATTCAGGAATCTATTGCAGGTTTGACCGAGGGGAGATCACCGGCGACTGGCTCTTAAGTAAGCAGTACAAGGATTCCCAAACCATTCCCCTTCCTAGCCTTTAACACACTCCCTCCCTCTAAATGCCCCCACAATCCCTTACCACACTTCCACAAGGCCACCATACCAGCCAATACACACTCCTGTCTGTGATACTGCTCCCCCCCCCCCCCCACAGGTAACAACAGGTGACAGAGGCTACCCCCAGTGAACCTGGCTCATGACTCCCATAGTCCACCCCCAAAATGAGGCAGAGGAGGAGTACAAGAGGCATGAGAGTGCTCACCCATCATAGAATACATCTTTGACCAGCTCAAAATATGTCTGGACAGTTCTGGAGGGGAGCTCCTCTACAGCACTGAAAAGGTGGCAAAAATATTCATAGCCTGTTGCATGCTGCACAACCTGTCTGTCTGAAGAAGGTAGGCCCTGCCAGAGGAGGACCAGCAACCACATCAGCAGCCGCCAGACCCAGAGGATGAGAAGCCCCTCCCCCCTGCCCACAGAGCTGACCAGGCAGCCCACCAGCTGGGGGTCCACGCCAGAAAAGACTTTTTCTGACAAATTTTCAGTAACTGTAAGTGTACAATTTATAAGTGTACAACAGCTCTAACACCCCCATTACCACCACCCCTAATATCCCTTCTCTCCCCCGTGCACACAAATACGCACCGCTCTTCCCAGCTTGGCAATTAGGTGACATTCAACCTTACTTTCTCCTCCCCCCCCCCCCCCCGGATTCACCTCCCCCTCCCTGTTCCCAAGCTGCTGGCGATAGCCCGGTCCTAGTAGGAGCAGAACGTGTGTCAGAGTCCTCCCCTTTGGGGATCCCATTGTCCTCATTGTTATCACTCCATCCTGCTGCCTCTGCTGCACCCTGAAAATCAGGCCACCTGATTGGCAAGATGCCAGATCTGCTGCTGGACCCAGTACCCAGCAAGGGAATTTGTGCTGGCCCTAAGGGACCTGGCCTCTTGGTTGTCCCACTGGCCTGGGGTGCTGTGGGTCCCATCCTTGGCCATTTTGAGGGCGGTAGTGGCTCGGCACTTGAGGGTGTGCAGCAAAGCTTGGCTGGGCTGTGTGGTCACTGATTGTACTTGCGGCTGTTATGGAGGGTGCTGGTGTCGGACTGGTGGCTCACTAGTTGCATGTTGAGGCTCAGGTGCTTGCTGTGTTGACAGTGTGCTTGACAAGGCTGCCATGTAATCCTGGAGATCCCACTGGATCCCCAGAAGCTGCTGCAAGATATTCTGGGCTGCCTCCCAGCTCTCCTGCTGCATGCTCTGCAGCAGCTGTGCACATTCTCTGTGTGTTTCAACCCCCTCCCACAGCAGCTGTAGTTTCTACTGCCTGTAATCCACCAGCTGCAAATTCTGCACCAGCAGTTTGTTGGCCAGCCTTATCACCTGTCTAGTGGTAGGGTCCCTTATGGGCCAGCTCATCAGCCTCCTCTGCTTCTACTGAGTCATCTGCACCACTAATTGCTCATACTCTTCATTCCCTGCAGGTGGCTCCTGGTTGGTGTCCTCTGGGTGCTCTTTCTCTCCCATGGTAGCCTCTTATGAGCCCTCAGCTGGCACTAATTCACTTTCCTCCCTCTAATATGGCTGCCCTGCCTGCTGGCTGTTGATTCCAGGCTCTGCATCTGACTCCCTGTCCTCGCTTGCATAGGGAAAGTAGAGGAAATGTGTCTGTTGCACTAGTTCATCTGGCAGTCTGCTGCAGCCTTCCTGAACATAACCCTCCATGTGCACTTCTAGAACACTTTCGCTGTCCCTAGAGGGCTCACAATCTAAGTTTTTGTACCTGGGGCAATGGAGGATTAAGTGACTTGCCCAAGGTCACAAGGAGCTGCAGTAGGAATTAAACCCAGGTTGCCAGGATCAAAGCCTGCTGAATTAGCCATTAGGCCACTCCTCCACTCCAATACAATAGGCTATATTGGTCTTAACTGAGACTAAAACTGCCCTTAGTCGCTATTCTGTATGTTGTGCACTCAAATTCCAGAGTGGGAAACTAGAAAGGGGATGTGGACCTGGGAAGGGTATGAGTGGATTGAGGCATGTCACCAGTTACTTGCGCAGGTTATTAAATACTAACATTTACATGCCTACCTGCACGAGCTGTTAGACACATAAATGCAGACTTATTCTAGTATTCTATAGTGGTAGTTGCACAAACAGCTGCTGTGACAGAATTTGCACTTAGCAAACATCATCTAGCGTACCTAGGGCAGGGCGGTCTGCCCTGGGTGCTGGCAGCAGGGGGATTGTGTGGAGCATGTGCGTAGCTCTTGGCTCTGCTGGTCCCCTTATCCCCTCTGATGTCAACTTCCTGTTCTGGGGTAGGGGACCAGCAGAGCTGACAGCCGCATTCCAGCTCCATGCACCCCCTTGCTTTGAGGAGGGGGTGTGCTCCCCCTGGGGAGGGGGGCGTGCGTGCTTGTGCTGCCTGGGGGGTTGTGCCCTGCTCCACCCCGGGCAGCATGTAAGGTAGGTACGCCGCTGCTAAGAATATAACTGTCAAGGATAAATACCTGTGGGCAGAGAATGAGTAATGTTGCCAAATGATGCACACAACTTATATAAACATAAAAGACCATATGGTCTATCCGGTCTGTCTATCCATGCCATCTACTCTCCCTATCACTCCCTTACAGATCCTGTGTACTTGTCCCAAGTTCTCTTGAATTCAGATACTGTTTTTGTCTCCACCACTTCCACCGGGAAGCCGTTTCACGAATTCACTTCTGTGAAGAAGTTACTCAGGCTACTTCTGAGTCTATCCCTTTTCACCTTCATCCTATGCCCCCTCGTTCCAGAGCTTCCTTTCAATTGGAATACTATCAGTTTTGCACAATGCATAGCACACTTAGCCACACCCTAAACCAGCCATTGACCTGTCATAAGTAGGTGTGCCTAACGTTTGGTCCACAAATGTGCCTTTATATTAATCTACTATAATAAAATGCACCCTCAATGTTCTGAGGACACTGACGTCACTGCAGGCACTCACATACCAGTTCGTAACTTCATGGTGGTGAAGCCACAACACTCACCATGTCTGCATGCCCCGCCCTCGTGCAGCGTGTTTCCCTACTCCTCCCCTTCAAAAAAATACCTGCAGCCGACGACGTGCCCATCACCCCGCCCCCTTTCGCCCAATCGCACCGCCCCTTTCAACGTACCGCCCCACACCCGGTAGCACACTCTTCCCCTCATCACCTTCCCTCCCCCCTGTCACCTCCCCTCCCCTTACGCCACTATCCCTGGTGGTCTAGCGGTACCTGTTCGCACGGCCAGGAACGAAGGAACCCCCGGTTTCCTGGCCTGGAGCGCTGCAGCTAGCTGCCCGGCTGCATTGTGTTTGAGTCTGGCTCTCGGCGATTCAAAATGGCCGCTGAGAGTTGAAGCTGCCTCACGAGACTTCAACTCTCGGCGGCCATTTTGAAATGCCGACAGCCGGAATCCCACACGATGCAGCAAGGCACCTACCAGCACCGCTACGGGCTGGAAAGAGGGGGTCTTTCTTTCCTGCCCCGACCGAACAGGTACCTCTAGACCACCAGGGACACAACCGTAAGGGGAGGGGAAGGGAGTCCGGTGCCGGCTAGGGCCCGTTTCATCAAAGGCAGAAACGGGCCTTTTTTACTAGTATTCTATAATTGCTTAGGTGCATCCTATAGAATTGGCACTAAGCAAGCCCTCTTGTGGCACCTAAAATGAGGCACCAAGTTATGGAACTGCCACATAGTGAAAACATGCACATAGTTTTCGTTTAATATGGGCAGTTAAAAACTTAGCCCATGGTGGGTAATTTATAACAGGCTGCCTAGGCCAGTGTTTCCCAAGTCCAGTCCTGGAGTACCCCTTGCCTGTCAGGTTTTCAGGATATCCACAATGAATATACATAAACTTGATTTGCATACACTGCCTCCATTATATGCAAATCTCTTTCATGCATATTCATTGTGAATATTCTGAAAACCTGACTGGCAAGGAGTACTCCAGGACTGGACTTGGGGAACACTGGCCTTGGCAGTAAAACAATATAGACACATATGTGGCAGCTATTTAATAAAAGCAAGATATGTGCTTTTATAAAATAGTCTCCCAGAAAGCAGATGCAGACATTTTTATCTGCTTTGGGCAGATTCAAAAAGTCCACTTAAGTTTGCACAGATTTTATAAAATATACACTTGTAACCTCCCTGCCAAGCAATCCTGTAGATTGCAGGGGGCTCACTAGTCCCTTGGTCACTTTTGGAAAACCTGGTGGCTATTCTGGTGGTGGTCAGGGCTGGAGGGAGAAAGAAAGAGAAAGAGAGAGATTCACCTCTCCAAGACCCTAGTTGCAGACACAGTTCCACAAAACTCTCTCAGACCAATGGATAGTACTCCAAATAAACATGATTTATTGTTCAACTGGATGCAACCACAAATAATAATTTATTCATTTTTCCCTTGATACAGATCATAAATATCTTTTTTGAGTTTCACACAAAATTTAGCACAGTTCTGAGTACTGTTATGCCTAAGCATCATTCCAGATTCTGTCGCCAAAATAATTAACAATTCTGCCTTCTTTCTCTCAGCGGAAAAGGTACCTAGAGGTTTCAGAATCAAGTTTCCCATACTCCTCTGGGGGCATTGACCACGTATCTCTTTATCCACACTGTTCTTTCCTGTGTCCTCATCTTTCCTTCTCTTCATTCTTTAGTGTTAGCTGCATGAGGAGCTTTTACCATAGAGTCTCACATGAGGGCCCTTCTTCTTCCAATGGTTCTACTGTGCTGAAAGGCTCCAACTCCCCTGGACACTTCGTACAGCTATAGGCCAACAGAATCTCCCTGTCTTCTGGACTAGAAATAGCAGAATGCTGTTCATTTTCTGTCACTTCACATTCCTTTTCAAATTAACTCTGCTTTCAGGATGCTGAGATCCAGCTGCTGTAAATTTAGGAAATGGTGTCCAATTATCCATCCAACTCCCTCATCTTAACTACACTCAAATCTAACCCTAATTCAATGCAACACAATACCATGATTTATATTCCGCACTTACCAGGAGGTTTAGTGTAAATTACAATAAAGATAAAAATGAATCTGGGATTCTAGAAAGGAAAACATTCATTTCCGAAGTTACATTGCATAGAATAGGAAAGAAAGAAAATTTCAAATATATCATATCCTTAAAAATTTCCCAAACAGATATATTTTCAACAGCTTGTGAAATTTAAGATAAGATTCTAATCTCAATTCCAAAGGCAGAGAGTGCCATAATTTAGCAACCTGAAAAGCAGCAGCACAAATTCATTTATATCGTGTATTAATCATGGGGGGATAATGAAGTAGGAAATTGTTCCTAGAATGGAAACAACTCATGAGATTCCAAGATAAACACAAAGGAGGTAAATAGACAGGAGCCAGACCTCGTAGTATATGAAAAACAATTGTGCAGAGTTTTAAAAATGCAGTGAGTACATACCGGTAACCAATGTAATTTTATCAAAAAGGGAGTTGCACGTTCTTGATGGGCATCAATAAGCAATTTGGCAGCAGTATTTTGTAAAATTTGTAAACGAGTAAAGAAATTCTCTGTGCAACCAATATATAGAAGATTGCAATAATCAACAGAAGAAAGTACAATAGCCTGAACAATGATGACAAGATGGTCATGTAGAATAAAGTGTTTTACATGTCCTCTACTTATTAAACAGGGGAATGAACCAAACAGGCCCTGCTACACACTCTATGATCACTTCTATTTCACATGCTCAGCCAGTAAGGTGGATCCCTTTACATACAGCTCTCATTATTCCACCCCACTTCACACCTCCACCCTATGAAATACCTATACTTGATCCAGGCTTCTGCATTTTTGTCTTGACTTAGTGAGAGATATATCTTAAATGTTGCTTAAATGTTGGGCTTACCACCACCTTTTACACAGTGGCGGTAAGCCCAACGTGGGCTTACCACTCACTCTTCCGGGATTACCGCCAGCCCAATGTGACCACTGGCAGTAGTCCCGCTCCGAGTGTGCACCATTTCTGGGGAGAAAAGAAAACCCCTGGATATGGCTTGCAAGGCGGTAACCTGGCAGTAGTTGTGCATCACTGTGCACTGCCCGTGCGGGAGCCCTTATCGCCACCTCGAGGGCTCCCCTTCACATGGCCATGTGATAATAGTTCTCTTATCGCATGGCTATGTATGCCAGGGGTCTTTTTACTTGCTGTGGTAAAAAGGGCCATGGGGCTTGGGAAAAACAGCCCCTGCCTCTACCGTAGGTCCCTTTTTCCTGCAGCTTGGTAAAAGGACTCGTGAGAAAGCTGATAAACTTGACCTCAGGACAGATTTGGGAATCAGTACTCTAAACACTGGACATCTAAGTTATATATTTCTCCTTTTTATATATAAATGAAATTTAAAAAATAACATAATCCTAAATCTAAAACGTAACAATCCATAAGTAAACAAATAATTGCAATATCTTAAAATCAGCTCTCCACTGACTGCACATATCAAACATAAGAACATAAGTATTGCCATATTGGGACAGACCAAAGGTCCATCCAGACCAGCATCCTGTTTCCAACAGTGTCCAATCCAGGTTACACATACCTGGCAAGATCCCAAAACAGTAGAATATATTTTATGCTGCTTATCCTAGAAATAAGCAGTGGATTTTCCCCAAGTACATTTTAATAATGACTTATGGACTTTTCTTTTAGGAAGCTATCCAAACAATTTTTAAACCTCACTAAGCTAATTGCTTTTACTACATTCTCTGGCAACAAATTCAAGAGTTTAATTACATGTTGAGTGAAGAAATATTTTCTCTGATTTGTTTTAAATTTACTACTTTGTAGCTTCATTGCGTGTCCCCTAGTCCTAGTATTTTTTGAAAGAGTAAACAAGCGATTCATGTCTACCCATTCCACTCCACTCATTATTTTATAGACCTCTATCATATCTCCCCTCAGCCATCTTTTCTCCAAGTTGGAGGCCTAGCTGAATAACCCTTTCCTCATGGGGAAGTCATCCCATCCCCATTTTCATCGCCCTTCTCTGTACATTTTCAAATTCTGCTTTTTCTTTTTTGAGATGTGGTAACCAGAATTGTACACAGTATTCGAGGTGTGGTCGCATCATGGAGTGATACAAAGGCATTATAACATCCTCATTTTTGTTTTCCACTCCTTTCCTACTAATACCTAACATTCTATTTGCTTTCTTAGCCGCCACCGCACACTGAGCAGAGGGTTTCATCGTATCATCAACGATGACACCTAGATCCCTTTCCTGGTCAGTTACTCCTAATGTGGAACCTTGCATTATGTAGCTATAGTTTGGGTTCCTTTTTTATGCATGCATCACTTTGAACTTGCTCACATTAAATGTCATCTGCCATTTGGATGCCCAGTCTCCCAGTCTCATAAGGTCCTCTTGTAATTTTTCACAATCCTCTTGCGATTTAACAACTTTGAATAACTTTGTGTCATCAGCAAATTTAATTACCTCACTATCATCTCTAGATCATTAAAATTGTCTGTAGTACTTGAAGATTGGAGGGTGGTCAGTGTGAAGCTGATTTTTAAAAGAGTTCCAGGAGTGATCCGGGAAATTACAGACCGATATGCCTAACGTCAGTGCCAGGAAAAATAGTGGGAAGTATTATAAAGAATAAAATTACAGAACACATAATGGTACAGAGTAAGCATGGGTTCAGCCAAGGGAAATCTTGCCTCACAAATTTGCTTCATTTCTTTGAAGTTGTGAATAAACATGTGGATAAAGGCAGTGGCATAGCTAGGGTAGTTGACACCCGGGGCCGGTCATTTTTTAACACCCCCCCCCCCAAATCCAGTACTAGGCATACCGAGAATACAAAACACTCACAACCTATAGAGCAATTCTACCATACCATAAGCAGTCATTTCTATGAGTCACACAAGGAAAAGGAAAGCATCTTAAGCACTACAGTGAGCACTAGAACATCAATTCACCTATTGTAAAACGAAACCAGACAGAATAGTACAGATCGTCGATCTTGTACAGTCAATGCCAACTGAAAGCCATGTCTTTTTCACAAACACAGATACACCCTAATCCACTATAGAATAAGTAATCATAAACTTTCTATTTAGACAAAAATTAAACTGAACCCCCGATGCCAGACTCTGCATACAATGCAACACCACAGAAACAGAAAATGTCTCCTAGTACTGTGCAAAATATAAAGACAGCAGATGTAAATTTGAAAAAACTAACAAATACCAATCACCACTTTACAAATTAACAAATAGAAATAAAACAAATACAGAAAATAAAATAATACCATTTTATTGGACTAATACATTTAGCTTCCAGAGGCCAAAATCTCCTTCCTCAGGTCAATACAGTATAGTGCTGTTACAGTATCCTATCCTGATCTGAGGAAGGGGGTTTTGTTCTCTGAAAGTTAAGTCAAAATGTATTAAAATTAGTCCAATAAAAAGATTACCTTATTTACATGTTCTATTTATAAACATTTATTAACACAGCTAAAATACTATATCCTAAAGCAAAATAATAAAAATATATATTTACAGTTTGTTGTCTTTGGTTTCTGCTTTCCTCATCTTCTTTTCACCGTCTTCCTTCCATCCAGCATCTGTCTTTGCTCTCTCTCTGCCATCCAATGTCTGCCCTCTCTAATGTCCCTTCCATCCACATCTGCCCTCTATTTCTGTCCCTTCCATCCACCATCTGCCCCAGTCTGCTATTTCTCTCTCCCCCTTCCATCCACCATCTGCCCTCTCTCTCTCCTTTCCCTCTAGCATTTGCCCTCTATCTCTGCCCCCTTCCATCCACTGTCTGCTCTTTCACTCCCTTCTATCCACTGTCTACCCTTTCTCTCTGCTCCTTCGATTCACCATTTGCCCTCTCTCTTTCCCCCTCCCATCTATTCAGGGTCTGCCCTCCCTCTCACTCCCCATTCCATCCAGGATCTATCTCTCTCACTGCCCCCTCTTTTCGGCTCCCAGTTCCCACCTGCGGCTGCCCCTAGTTCCAGATCCATTGATTCTCCCATCCACCCCTGCCCCAGGCATGACCCCATTCTCCCTTCTGCTCACTTTTCAGACCCCAGTTCCAGCTCCATGCCTCCTCTCCCATCTGTCTCCCACCCAGTCCCTTCTGCCCATCCGAGTCCCCCTCACCCCATCTGTCTCCCACCCAGTCCCTTCTGCTATCCAAGTGCCCCCCACTCTCACCCCATCTATCTCCCACCCAGTCCCTTCTGCCCATCCGAGTCCCCCTCACTCCACCTGTCTCCCACCCAGTCCCTTCTGCTATCCAAGTGCCCCCCACCCTCACCCCATCTGTCTCCCACCCAGTCCCTTCTGCTATCCAAGTGCCCCCCACCCTCACCCCATCTGTCTCCCACCCAGTCCCTTCTGTCCATCTGAGTCCCCCTCACCCCATCTGTCTCCCACCCAGTCCCTTCTGCTATCCAAGTGCCCCCCACCCTCACCCCATCTGTCTCCCACCCAGTCCCTTCTGCCCATCCAAGTCCCCCTCACCCCATCTGTCTCCCACCCAGTCCCTTCTGCTATCCAAGTGCCCCCCACCCTCACCCCATCTGTCTCCCACCCAGTCCCTTCTGCCCATCCGAGTCCCCCTCACCCCATCTGTCTCCCACCCAGTCCCTTCTGCTATCCAAGTGCCCCCCACCCTCACCCCATCTGTCTCCCACCCAGTCCCTTCTGCCCATCCGAGTCCCCCTCACCCCATCTGTCTCCCACCCAGTCCCTTCTGCTATCCAAGTGCCCCCAACCCCCACCCTCACCCCATCTGTCTCCCACCCAGTCCCTTCTGCCCATCCGAGTCCCCCTCACCCCATCTGTCTCCCACCCAGTCCCTTCTGCTATCTGAGTCCCCCCCACCTTCACCCCATCTGTCCCCCACCCTCACCCTGCCTCGTCTTCTCCCTGCCACCCGGGCTTTAAAAAGAAATTGCCGACGCGATAGCGAGCGCAGCACCTCGTGTGCAAGTAAAAGAAGCGGATCCGATCATCTCATTGGGCCTTCCTTCACTGTCCCGCCCTAGAGGAAATAGGAAGTTGCGTCAGAGGAGGGCAGGACAGTGAGGGAAGGCCCAATGAGATGATCGGATCCGCTTCTTTTACTTGCACACGAGGTGCTGCGCTCGCTATCGCGTCGGCAATTTATTTTTAAAGGGATGGTGCGGGGGGGTGCCAGGAAGAAGAGCAGCGGGAGCGGCGGCACCCCCCTTTCTGGTGACACCTGGGGCGGACCGCCCCCACCGCACCGCCCTTGCTACGCCACTGGATAAAGGTAAGCTGGTTGATGAGTACCTAGAGTTTCAGAAAGCTTTTGATAAAATTTCTCATGAGAGACTCCTGAGAAAATAAGAGTCATGGGCTAGGAGGCAATGTTCTGGTGTGGATTTGGAATTGGTTATTGAACAGAAAACAGTGGGTAGGGTTAAATGGTTGTTTCTCTCAATGGAGGAGGGTGAACAGTGGAGTTCCGCAAGGATCTGTACTGGGACCGGTGCTATTTAACATACTTATAAATAATATGGAAATCGGAATGACGAGTGAGGTGATTAAATTTGCAGATGACACAAAACTATTCAAGGTTGTTAAAATACGTGCGGAATGTGAAATCTTGCAGGAAGAATTTAGGAAATTGGAATACTGGTCATCCAAATGGCAGATGAAATTTAATGTGGACAAATGCAAGGTGATGCACATTGGAAAGAATAATCTGAATCATAGTTACTGATGCTAGGGTCCACCTTGAGGGTTAGCACTCAAGAAAAAGATCTCGGTGTCGCTGTAGATAATAAGTTGAATTCTTCAGCTCAATGTGCGGCAGCAGCAGCCAAAAAAGCAAACAGGATGCTAGGAATTATTAGGAAAGGGATGGTGAATAAGACCGAAAATACTATAATGCCTCTGTATCACTACATGGTGCGACCTCACCTTGAGTACTGTATTCAGTTCTGTTCAAAGTATGTCAAATAAGATATAGCGGAATTAGAAAAGGTTCAAAGAAGAGTGGCCAAAATGATAAAGGGGATGGAACTCCTCCTATATGAGGAAAAGCTAAAGAAGTTAGGGCTCTTCAGCTTGGAGATGAGATGGATGGGGGAAGATATGATTGAGGTCTATAAAATCCTGAGTGGTGTAGAATGAGTAGAAGTAAATTGATTTTTTACTCGTTCCAAAAGTACAAAGATTAGGGGACACAAAAGGAAGTTACATGGAAATCATTTTAAAACAAATAAGAGGAAATATTTTTTCACTCAATGAATAGTTAAGCTTTGGAACTCTTTGCTGGAGGATGTAGTAACAGCGGTTAGTGTATCTGTGTTTTAAAAAGTTTTGGACAAGTTCCTGGAGGAAAAGTCCATAGTCTGCTATTGAGACAGACATTGAGGCTTATTTTCGAAAGAGAAAAACGCCCAAATTCCGACCTAAATCGGGAGATGGACGTCTTTCTCTTGTGGGTGCCCAAATCGGTATAATCGAAAGCCGATTTTGGGCGTTTCCAACTGCACTCCGTTGCTGGAACGCATAAAGTTGACGGGGGCGTGTCGGAGGCGTGGTGAAGGCGGGACTGAGGCTTGGTTATCGGCTGAGCAGAGATGTGCGTGCTTGGCCGATAATGGAAAAAAGAAAGGCGTTTTCAGAGAGAATTTAGGTCACTTTTGTTGGACCCATTTTTTTCACGAACAGGTCCCAAAAAAGTGCCCTAAATGACCAGATGACCACCGGAGGGAACCGGGGATGACCTCCCCTGACTCCCCCAGTGGTCACTAACCCCCTCCCACCAAAAAAAAACGAATGTTAAACACTTTTTGCCCAACTTGTAAGCCAGCCTCAAATGTCATCCCCAGCTCCATGACAGCAGTATGCAGGTCCCCGAAGTAATTTTAGTTTAGTTAGTGCTGTGCGGGACCCATGCAGAGAGGAAAAATCGGAAGAAAAAAAAACAAACAAACAAGTGCAGTCAGGGACGTCTAAATTACCAGGATAATAAAAGGGGGAATCGAGCCAGCAACCTTCTGATTACAAGCTCAGTGCTCTAGCCAGTGAACCACATTATTCAGGTGGTTAGGTGTTCTTCCCTTTCCATTAAGTCCCTCCAAGTTTCTGTCAGCCAATCACTGCTGTTTAGCTGACACAGATGTCAGCTAAATGAGCTGTGATTGGCTGACAGAAACTTGGAGAGACTTAATGGAACGGGAAGGATGTCTAATCAGTGGTGCACTGGTCAGAGCACTGAGCTTGTAATCAAAAGGTTGCTGGTTCAATTCCCCCTTTTACTATCTTTTAATTTGGACGTCCCTGACTGCACTTGCTTGCTTGTTTTTTCTTCTTCCGATTTTTTCTCTCTGCATGGGTCCCGCGCAGCACCAACTAAAGTAAAATTGCTCTGGGGACCTGCATACTACTGTCATGGAGCTAGGTATGATATTTGAGGCTGGCATAGAGGCATCTCAGGGGGACCAGTGCACTACGAATGCTGGCCCCTCCCACGACCAAATGCCTTGGATTTGGTAGTTTTTGAGCTGGGACGCTTCGGTTTCGATTATCGCTAAAAAACAAAAACGCCCAGCTCAAAAAACGCCCTAATCCAATGTATTTTCGATAAAAAAGATGGACGTCCATTTTTTTCGAAAATACAGTTCGGCCCGCCCCTTCACGAACCCATTCTCGGAGATGGATGTTTTTACAAATGGGCGTTCGCGTTCGATTATGCCCCTCATTGCGAAGCAACTGCTTGCCCTGGAATTGGTAGCATGGAGTGTTGCCACGATTTGAGTTTCTGCCAGGTACTTGTGACCTGGCTTGGCCACCGTTGGAAACAGAATACTGGGTTAGTGGACCATTGGTCTGACCCAGTATGGCTACTCTTATGTTCTTGATCCAACAGTGATTGCTGTCCTCTTCTCTCTCCCCTGAAGGTGAAACTGGAAAGGAAATCCAGGCGCTATGTCAGGTGAAGTTATTATGGCCATTCTGAACAAACCAGTAAGCAGGTTAGAGGAGTAGTCTAGTGGTTAGTGCAGTGGACTGTAAACCAAGGGACCCAATTTCAAGTTCCATTTGTACTTACTTTTTAAAAAATAATTCTGAGCCTTCCGGAAACAGAAAAATACATAGAGGGGAATAATCGAACGCGAACGCCCATCTTCATGGACGTCTATCTCAGAGAACGGGTACGTGAAGGGGCAGGACAACCCGTATTTTTGAAAAAAATGGGCGTCCATCTTTTTTCCGATAATACAGTTTGTGCCAGCCAAATGCATCGGATTTGTGTGGATTTGAGCTGGGCGGTTTCGTTTTTCAGTGATAATGGAAACCGAAGGCGCCCAGCTCAAAAATGAACAAATCCAAGGCATTGGGTCGTGGGAGGGGCCAGGATTCGTAGTGCACTGGTCCCCCCTGACATGCCAGGACACCAACCGGGCACCCTAGGGGGCACTTGTAACAATTAAAACAACAAAGCAAACTACCTCTGAAGTCCATAGCTCCCTTCCCTTGGGTGCTGAGTTCCCCAAATCCCCCCCCCCCCAAAACCCACTCCCCACAACTCTACACCATTACCATAGCACTTATGGCTGAAGGGGGGCACCTAGATGTGGGTACAGCGGGTTTTGGGGGCGGTTTGGAGCGCTCCCATTTACCACCACAAGTGTAACAGGTAGGGGGGGCCTGGGTCCACCTGCCTGAAGTCCACTGCACCCACTAACAACTGCTCCAGGGACCTGCTTACTGCTGTGATGGAGCTGGGTATGACATTTGAGGCTGGCATACAGGCTGGAAAAAAAAGTTTTTAAAGTTGTTTTTTTTGGGTGGGAGGGGGTTAGTGACCACTGGGGAGTCAGGGGTGGTCATCCCCGATTCCCTCCGGTGGTCTTTTAGGGCACTTTTTTGGGACTTGTTCGTGAAAAAAAGGGTCCAAAAAAATGACCCAAATTGGCGCTAAAAACACCTTTCTTTTTTTGATTATTGGCCGAGGACGCCCATCTCTCCTCGGCTGATAAACACGCCCCAGTCCCGCCTTCACCATGCCTCCGACACGCCCCCGTCAACTTTGGCCATTTCCGTGACAGATTGCAGTTGAAGATGCCCAAAATCGTTTTTCGATTATACCGATTTGGACGCCCATGGTAGAAAGCCGCCCATCTCCCGATTTGGGTCGAAATATGGGCGTCTTTCTCTTTCGAAAATAAGCTGGATACTGTACTAAATATATATATATATGACACCTGCAAGCCTGAAGGCTATTGAAGTGGTGTACATTCAGGTACAGAAGGTATTTTTCAGGTCCCAGAGGGATCACATTTACAAAAAAGGAGTTACAGTGGGGTTTGAACCTTTGTCCCTTGTTTTGTAGTTCACTACACCAACTACTAGGCTACTCTGTTCTACAGGGACATCTATGTGGCTATAGTTTTGAAAATGATGCCAGACACATGATCGTGTCCCTAGTTTTTGTCGTTCAAAAGTTGGATGTTTCAAGTTGGAAAATGGCTATTCATTTTGGACATTTTCAGTGCAAAAATGTCCATCTCACTGCCATAATTGAACAGGAAATCTAGACTTTTTTCTGTTTGATTATGGTTGCAAGATGGCTGCTTTTTTGGACATTATGAGCAGGACAGTTGATTTGTTTTGTTTTTTGGACTGTCTATTTTTGTAAAATGCCCCTCAACATATAATATAAGATTCAGTCTCATAGTTTTGGAGGGGGTTTTGTTTCCTTTTTTTTTCCAATTATTTCTGTAATTTATTTTCAAAGATGATTCTTTGAATTTGTAAATGTAATAAATAAAAAGGTAAGTTCCACCTAATGATTTGAAAAGGTAGTCCAATCTCTTTTTTTTTAATTGAGAAACTGCATATTTGCTAGTTGTTGATTGCTTTCGGCAATTTCTGGAAAATTCCCTGCTAGCTGCTTCTTGCATTATTTGCTGTAGAGGGTGTAAAGAAAGGAGTATTGAAGAAACTGTAATAACTAAGTTGCACTAAGTTCTGCTGCTAATTGCTTTGTTGAATATTGTTCACATTCTAGTCAGATACAAGGCCCTTTACAGCTGGTTGTTTGTGTGCCAGCAGCAAGCTCCAGGGAGCAAGTCTATAACTGAACCTCTTGTTCATGTATTCCATGTAAAACGAAAGTTGATATGTAGCACCGAGGAAAAGCTGCCAGGAGTCCAACATCTGGTTTTGAAAGAGTCCTTGTGGGCCAAGCCCTTCTAGGATGGTGTAAGAGAAAAAAAACAGGACGGTCTATTTATCTTACTGTCTCTCTCCTTTCCAAGTACAGTCTCCAGCTGCTTACATCAACTTATTTTCCATGGGAAGGACCGTAACAGAGAACGTTACAAAATCACCACCACTCCTCTTTAATATGACTTTTTTTGTTTGAAAGTTGAAACCTTGACTCAGGTTGTTCTTTGACAAACACTCAGGCACAAGTCTCCTTCTTCTTCTCCCAAAAGAAACATCTCTTTCCTGACTTCCTTTCCATGGATGAAAGGAAGAAGTAAAAAAAAAATGAGTGTGGGCAACAGTTAAGAGACATAAACTTATACTGCTGAGCATGGTGATTCTGAGATGCATTAATAAACAGAAAGACTCATTGTCTGTTGACCAGGAATGGGTATGCTGAAGGATACAACAAAGAACTCAGAGTTGGCTGCATTTCAGGCAAAAGTATTGTTTGCTCTTAATCTGCATAAATTTAAGTACATTTAACAGGCTGTAGCTGTGTTTCAAAGTATTCTACAGATTGCAGTACTACATTGCTCTTTATGTATTATTTTGGTATCTTTTCAGAAACCACAATTAACCTTTCCTTAGTACTTATAATTTTCAGCATAAAAGGACAAATAAAAGGGAAGGTATTTAGGGCCCTGTTTATAAAGGTGCTCTAGCATTTTTAGCACGCTCTAACCGTGTAGATGCCCATAGGAATTATGGGCATCTACACGGTTAGCGCATACTAATTTTTCGCTCTTGCTAAAAATGCTAGTGCGCCTTTGTAAACAAATTTTCAGAGAAATTTTTGTTTTAGAAGCCTTTGTTATAAGTAGATCTATTATTCTACATAAAAGAAATAAGAAATAAGTCTAGAGTTTTGTCATTCATTTCATTTTAATTTATCAATTTTTATATTCCATTATCCTTCTAATTCTATAATAGTTGCTAAATATTGTGTGCGCAAATTTGGGCTCGTGCCCAATTTGCTTGTGGAATTTAATTGCATAACATGATCCACACTTACATTTTACCTGCAAATCATAAACGGGTGTATGGAAATGGAAGGGCCAAGGGTGGGTCAGGGGTGGATCAGGGGCATTCCTTTAAGCTACATGCGTCGTTAGAGAATAAGGGCCTCCACACCTAAATTTACACGTGGGTATTTGCACCACATTTTGGTTGGTGCAAATGGCTGTGCCTAAAGTTAGGCATGATTCTAAGGCTTAGGCGCTATTCTACAAACTGTGACTAACTTTAAGTGCATTGGGGGAGATTCTATACATGGCGCCTAAAAGTCCGTGCTGAGAACATTTCCGACTAAATGTCGGAGTGCAGTATATAGAATACGAGTGCAGTATATAGAATACACTTAGTCAATATCCCAGTGCCTAAAACTATGTGCCTCTACTTACACCAATGAAAATGTGGTGTAAATCCCTGTGCATAGATTTATTTATTTATTCAGAACATTTATACCCCGCTTTATACCACTTAAAGCAGCCTCAAAGCGGCTTACAATGAACTGAGGAAACAATTACATTTACAGTAGAGAGGGTAAAAGGATCAGAGGAAGAAGGGAAGGGAAAATGCACTGAAAGGCTTTGGCCAGATCAGAGGAGATGCAAGTACAATGAAATCAGAAATTGATTAGATAGAAACAAAGAAACAGAGAAAAATAGACAATAAGGAAAGGTGAAAAAAGTCCAAAATGGTCCATAAATATGTTGGTAGGAAGGACTTCAGGTGATATGTTGAGGCCGAGGTGTAGGCTGAACCCCTTTTTGCTGCCTCTGCCAGTCTCTGATGGTAGAGAAGGTTTTGATTCAGTTGGATTGAACAGTGGCAACCGGCCACCCAACCGTGGCAGGATGAGATGAGAGCGACCGAACAGGCCAAGTCGAAAAAGCAGGCTGCAGAAGAAGTTGAAAGCTGCTCCTCAACCGTCCGCTCCAGCTCCTCAGACGATGGATGCAGCTACCAGGCGACGCAGTTCCAATAGGCCCAACGGCCCAGCCGCAACGATCAACGGATGATGAACAGGCCTGGTGCGAATGTACACACACTGGGCCATATTCTATAACTATGTGCATTAATTTGCGAACACCTATGAAATGCCCATTTCCCTGCCCTTAGCCACGCCACTTTTGAACTGTGCGCATTAGAATTTAGGAGCAGTTCATTACAGAATATGCTTAGCGACTTGTGCGTGTAAATTCTAATTTTGCCAATTAGTTCCCATTATTGCTTGTTAAGTGCTGTTATCAATGCTAATTAGCTTGTTAAGCCAATTAAGTTACGTGCATTTTTATGGAATACACCTGAATGTTGGCATGGATCTCTACGCGCGCTGTCTAGAATCCGGGCGATAACGCATATGTAGAGTAGCACTTTTTTTGGCACCATATATAGAATTTACTACTACTACTACTACTAATAATAATTTCTATAGCACTACTAGATGTACACAGCGCTACACTGAACATGTAAGATACAGTCCCTGCTAGAAGAGCTTACAATCTAATCAACACAGACAAACAGGACAAATAAGGGAATTACTTAAGAATTTAAATCCATATCCCAACAGTATTCTAGGCTTGTCCAAGTTGAGTCCTTAAGGGCTGCAAGCAGGCCAGGTTTTTCAGGATGTCCCTAATGAATATGCATGAGAAACATCTGTATACAATGGATGTAGTAGGCATGCCAATATTTCTCATGCATATTCATTAGGAATATTCTGAAAACCTGGCCTGTTTGCAGCCCTTAAGGACTGAACTTGGACAGCCTGTTCTAGATAGATTATAATCAGGCATGCATAATTATTTTATATAGAGCCCCGTTTTACATAGAGTGTAGAGATCGGAATTGAAATACCCAGGTCAGATCGTGGTCAGTTCTTGGTGGTTTTTTAAAAAAGGAGCTGCTGATTCAGAGCCTTTTCTAAAATACTTGCAAAACTATGTGTATTTTCTAGAATGGGCAGTGAGAGCAATCGTTACACAAATATCTACTGAAGTACTTCATATGTCTTGATAATGTTGACATCTCCACGGCATTTTGTTGGCATTGGAAGTGCAATCCTTACTGTGGTTTAAGAACATAAGAACATAAGCGTTGCCATACTGGGACAGACCAAAGGTCCATCAAGCCCAGCATCCTGTTTCCAACAGTGGCCAATCCAGGTTATACATACCTGGCAAGATCCCAAAACAGTACAATACATTTTATGCTACTTATCCCAGAAATAAGTAATGGATTTTCCCCAAGTACATTCTGGATTGGCACATGGCAAACCTGTTGCTGCACACTAACCTTGTAGTAAAAGGGCCCCTCAGAAGTGGAGGAGTAGCCCAGCGGCCAGTGCAGCAGACCTTGATCCTGGGGAACTGGGTTCAATTCCCACTGCAGCTCCCTGTGATTGTGGGCAAGCCACCCAACCCTCCATTGCCCCAGGTACAAAATAAGTACCTGTACATATGTAAACCACTTTGAATGTAGTTGCAAAATACCACAGAAAGGTGGTATATCAAGTCCCATTCCCCTTTCCCTCCTTTTTAGGAGCAGCTCATTTTCTGGTGCACCACCAACTTATTAGCAAACATACAGTATTTAGTGTGTGCAAAATTAATTTAACCTATGAATTAATGCATATTAAATTGCTTTACACCCTTGCATTATAATTAACATGTGAAACAGACAAAAAAAACTAACAAATTTTGCCCATGCACATCCCCAACATGTGCATATTTTCACCTGCCTCAGGAACAGGCGTAAATTTGTAGAAGAGCATCTGTGTGCTACTGGGGCTGGTTCTGTGTAGTTCATAGAGACACATAGGTGCTTTTTGGACAATATTATAGGCACTCTCCTATAAAAGTAGCCCCTACAGTGTTTAAAGATACAATGCAAATATTCTTATGAAGAGTAGCTATTAAATCCTTGAGTACTCAAGCATCACAAGAATGCCGCAATATTTTAAAACAAGTAAGATGGCATTTTTTCATGATAAGTCTCATAAGGCCTCTTTTACAAAGCTGCGCTAGCGATTCTTGTGCGGTAAATGAGAGGAAGCCCATGGGAATTGAATGGTCTTCCTCTCATTTACCACACAGTAATTGCTAGCGCAGCTTTGTAAAACAGACCTATAGATAGAACCTTCAAGCCAGTTCCTTAACTTTCAGGTTTTGTTCCTTGCCCAGAGGTATTTGCAATTACTGTGTCAGCAGAGGGCAGCAACAGACAATGGAAAAGATTTCTGTAGCCATGCAACTATGTTTTCTCAAGTCCCCCCCCCCCCCCCCCCCTGAGTTCAAGTAGGGTATGATCAAGTGTGATATGACGTAATTTCAAAGGTACATTGTGTCCACAGAAGTACTATTGTACGATAAACACATTATGTGCATTTGCCAGCTATACTAAACCTAACAAACTGAGAACAGGGTAACATACTCTGAAATACAAGGTCGAGTTGACAAAAAGAGCTGAATACACTCTACCCATTTGGGGGTCTCTCTATACATATAATTTTTTAAAAAAATCTCCTTTATGAAGAAAATTTGCAAATTTCAAATAGAAAAACAAGGTGGCCAAAGCCTCCAAAAAACTAGGAGGATGTAAAACACAAAGATTCACAGACCTCTAAGGTTACAATAAAGCCTTTCTTAATTTTATATTTGCACAATGCAGCCCAGAAAAAATGTTTACCACAATGTCTATGTCATTTATTATGGAAATAAGTTCCAACCAAAATATGGCTACATATTTGATTATTAAGGACATAACCTGATCCTTCTGTTTAACTCCCTTCCTTGTCATGTTTTTTTTATTATGATGATGATGATTTGTTTACTGTCTTTTTGAAGTAATTCACTCAAGGCCTAATCCTCTCATCTACTACTACTACTACTACTACTTAACATTTCTAAAGTGCTACTAGGGTTACGCAGCGCTGTACAATTTAACATAGAAGGACAGTCCCTGCTCAAAGAGCTTACAATCTAGAAGACAAGTGAACGGTCAGTCTGATAGGGGCAGTCAAATTGGGGCAGTCTGGATTTACTGAACGGTAAGAGTTAGGTGCTGAACGCAGCATTGAAGAGGTGGGCTTTAAGCAAAGACTTGAAGATGGGCAGGGAGGGCTCGGGAAGGTTGTTCCAAGCATAGGGTGAGGCGAGGCAGAATGAGCGGAGCCTGGAGTTGGCAGTGGTGGAGAAGGGTAATGAGAGGAGGGATTTGTCCTGTGAATGGAGGTTTCGGGCGGGAACATAAGGGGAGATGAGGGTAGAGAGGTAGTGAGGGGCAGCAGACTGAGTGCATTTGTAGGTAAGGAGGAGAAGCTTGAACTGAATGCGGTATCTAATTGGAAGCCAGTGAAGTGACCTGAGGAGAGGGGTGATATGAGTATATCGGTTCTTGCGGAATATAAGACGTGCAGCAGAGTTCTGAACAGATTGAAGGGGGGATAGGTGGCTAAGTGGGAGGCCGGTGAGGAGTAAGTTGCAGTAGTCAAGGCGAGAGGTAATGAGAGCGTGGACGAGAGTTCGGGTGGTGTGTTCAGAGAGGAAAGGGCGAATTTTCATCTCAACACTCTGTGCCCCTCCCTTCTATTCTTAAAACTTCAGACATCACAATCCCCATTTCTGATAATCTGAAAATCCTTGGAGTGATTCTAGACAACCACCTTTCACTTGAAAACCATGCTATATCCACTACAAAGAAAATGTTCAATATGATGTGGATATTGAAACGCGTAAAACCCTATCCTCCCCTGAAAACTTTCCAGAATTTAGTACAATCCACGGTACTTACCCATGTAGACTACTGTTATAGCATTTTCCTTGGCTGCAGAGCCCATATCCTGAAAAAACTTTAGACTGCCCAGAATACAGCAGCGAGACTCATTTTTGGCAAATCACATTTTGAGTGCGTAACCCCTCTTCGTGCAAAACTTCACTGGCTCCCTATCAAAGAACGAATCAACTTCAAGGTCCACACATTAATCCACAAGATTATCCACGGTGAATCTCCGGACTATATGCTCAATCTGATTGACGTCCCTACCATAAACATGTCTGAATCTTCGCGAAATTACCTCAACCTGCATTACCCCAACTGCAAAGGAATAAAGTACAAGACCTATAATGGCTCTAATTACTCCTACCTGGGCAGTCAATTCTGGAAATTCTCTCCCAGATATATCTGATCAATCTGCAACTACTTATCCTTCCGAAAAACACTAAAAACCCATTTATTCAAGCAAGCATATCCAAACGATCCAGATTAATCTTACGAACCATATACCTAACACATACCCCCATGATAACGACATTGACCCAGACTTCATCTCCCTCCTTACTCCCCTCTCCATTGCCCATTTCTACTTACCCATCTCGTCTATTATTCTGGTATACTTAACTTTATCCTCTCTAACAATATTCTGTATTCCATTTACTGTGTAAGCCGCATTGAACCTGCTTTGAGTGGTAAAGCGCGGAATACAAATGTAATAAATAAATAAATAAATAAGGCAGTGTACAGCAAGAATAAGTCAAGCATAAGGAATAGACAATTACAGTAGTAAAAATATTCAAATTATAATACAAACTATGGCTGTCATGGAATGTCTAGTACCCACCTGGAGTTAACCCTGCAGCCACCTGGAGCTTCTGTCCCCAGCTGCCTGCACCTGATCATGTCCTCTACACTAGTACCCTCCTTCTACCAACTGGGTCCCACTTGCCTCAGGGCTAGTCTCCCACTCTCAAGTTATTCCCTGGTGTTTTCTAGGATACTAAGGCCACACTCCCAGGGGTGCCATATTTCCTAGAAAGCACTCACAGATCCAAAACTCAAACCACCTCGATTCTTAGTCCAAGACATTAGAGCTAATAAACTAATGGGTTTATTATCACAGAAATAGAACAGTGAACAATATAAAACAGGTGGAAAAACAACAAGCAATAACAGGTAACTGAATAAGGATCAATATTAAAACTATCTAAACACTTTGTCACTACCTGGGGAGTTTCAGGAAAACAGCTGCTCACAGTTCTTGAACAGGGCCTCAGAGCAGAGATGTTTACCCTTTGCACTCCCTATCCCAGTCTCAGACTGGGGAAAATCCAGTATCTCCTGGATGGATTTGAACTCCAGGGCCAATCAGAGTCCAGAGCACCAACTTTGAAAGTATCTGTCCAATGGCACTGCAGGTTGTCATCCCACAGGGCTAAACTAAACAGAAAACAGCTTTCTGTTACAGCTTTAAAACAGAAAACAAACACCACCTGCTGGCCAAACCAAAGAAATACAATGCATGAAAATACTATTACAATTCACAGGCTTGAAAACCCCGTTTCGCCACAATGACGTGGTAAGCTACATTATAATGTCAACACAATACTCGATAAAACATTTAAATATACAGCATAGAGTGTAAGTAAAGATGAAACACAAGATAGAGTATAAGGGGAGTAATTTAAAGAAAGTTGCACATGAGGTCAGAATGGTGCTTAAAAGTTATCATAGCTAGGGTAGGAGTGGATAAACATATCCTGCTATATATAGTATGTGCAGCCAGTGTCACTCCTTGTGTATGTGTGTGTGTGTGTTTGATTAGCAAAGTTAGCTACTTCTTCCATTAAAGGCCTGGATGAAGAGCAAAGCTTTCACCTGCTTCCTGAAGTAAGGATCGTCTTGTATTAAGTGAAGCCTTTCAGGGAGTGCATTCCAGAGTGCGTGGGCTACTCCAGAGAAGGCTCACTGGTGGGTATCACATTGTATCAGGGGCTCTAGGGTGCACAGAGGCTCCCCCCCCCCCCACAC
The DNA here is from genome assembly GCF_901765095.1 of Microcaecilia unicolor. Classification (NCBI taxonomy): domain Eukaryota; kingdom Metazoa; phylum Chordata; class Amphibia; order Gymnophiona; family Siphonopidae; genus Microcaecilia; species Microcaecilia unicolor. The sequence goes on from NC_044032.1 coordinate 553,134,684, forward strand.
ACACACACTGTTGCCGCCGTATACCACAGCTCACCATGACTCAGTGGGCCTTCCCTGGTCCCACCTTGAAGGGCCCTGGTGGTCTAATGGCCTCTGTGAGGGCAGGAAAGAACAACACTCTTTCCTGCCTGCTGTTGCTATTCTGCTCGGCGCCACTGTGTTTGAAAAATGCTGCCGAAATCCCCTATGGCAGTCTTGCAAGACTGTTGAGACCCGCACGACTACCATGGGAAGTCTCAGTGCCCATTTTGCATACACGGCGGTGCCGGGCAGAATAGTGGTAGTGGATAAGAAAGAATGTGTTTCTTTTCTGCCCCTGAAGAAGCCACTAGACCACCAGGGCCCTTCAAGGTAGGACCAGGAAGGGCCCACTGAGGCTCGAGGGACTGTAGTGTGGAGGGGGGTGCCAGCTGTGGCAGTAGGGGGGCTGTAGTGTGTGGGAGGGGGCGGAAGCATGGCAGTGGGGAAGGGTGTTGGTGGGCAGTGGCCGTGGGGGCCCAATGACCTTTACTGACTGGGGGGCCCAGATCACTGTCAGTCTGCCCCTGCATCATGTGATATCCTTTAGAGAGGGTATGGTTAGGGATACTCCTTGGGAGGATCTTAGTGTACTTGGAGGTGTGTAGAGGGTGATCCTGTTCTTCAACTACTCTGGGCCATTTCCTTTAAGGGCCTTGAAATTTAGCCCTGTACTATACTGGTTGCTAGAGAAGTTTTTGCAAAAATGGTGTGATGTGGTCATGTCATTTACAACCTTCTGTTAGTCTTGCTGTATCAATCTGAATCAACTGGAGCTGGTGCAAACCCTTTGTAGTCAGACCAGTGTAGAATGCATTACAGTAATCCAGTCTTGATGTTATCATAGCATGCACAACTGAGCAGGGGCGGACTGACCATATGGGCAACTGGGCAGTGCCTGAGGGCTCATAGGCTCTAGGGGGTCTAGAGTCTCTCTCTTCTCCCTTGCAAACTACAGCCCCCCCTACTCATATCTTTAAGGGCCCTGGTGGTCTAGTGGCCTCTTTGGGGGCAGAGTAGATCCCCATTCTTTCCTGCCCGCCGCTGCTACTTTGCCTGGTGCTGCTGCATTTTCAAAATGGCTGCTGAGACTTCCCTATGGTAGTCTCGCAAGAATGCTGAGACCTGCAAGGCTACCGTAGGAAGTCTCAGCAGCCATTTTGAAAATATGATGTCATTGGGCAGAGCAGCAGCTGCGGACAGAAAAGAGTGGGGCTCATTCCTGAAATGAGCATACTGCTAGGGGTCAAGCTGCTGTATATGGTGTGAAGCCCTGCCCAGCGCATCCCAGGATGCACTGGGCAGGGCTGGACGCCCCCATTTTCCAGGCGGCACCAATGGAAGAGGAGGGAGACCACTTCCCTACTCCAACTGAAGGTAGGGGGTGGGGAAGGGCCGCTAGACCACCAGGTGAGGGGATTGACCCGTGGCCCACTGGGCCACCAGGGACATCTGAGGGATGCCGGGGGAGGGGGGTTAGGTGGACTGGAGATCCACTGGATCTCTATCCCCCTGAACCTTTGTCAGGGGGACTGGAGGTCCGCTGGACCTCCAGCCCCGTCATGGGGGGGGGGGGGGGTTGGGTCTGGGTTCCTGCAGGAGGCTGCTGCATTGGGGGGAATGGGGGCCTGCTACATGCAAATGCATGCTGGACAGGACTCACCATTCCTCCCCAATGGTCTGCAAACCCCAAACGCCAGCTCCGAGCTAGCGTGGGGTTTGCCACCGTCAACGAGCCAGTTTGGTGCGCTGGTCGCTGATTATTGGGGATGAATAGGTTTAGCATGCATTTGCATGCTACTTGTGCTAAGAGCCCTGTTTTGCATGTATTTGCATACTAGTTGCATTCAGAGCCCACAAGCACATTGTTTCACATGCTCGGGGCTCTGAACATGGGGCAGTAGCAAATGCAGGCGCTTAGTATGGTGCTAACAGCCTCTAGCGCTTGCATTTGCTTCTGATCATCGGCTCATCAGAGTGTATGGCTGCGAGGTTCTATGAGAGAGGTTATCCTACTAAATATATAAAAGAAGGATTTGATAGAGCATCTCAGCAAGACAGAGAGTCTTTACTACAAACCAAGTTAGAGATCACAAGAAAAAATTGTTTGCACACTTTATTATGATCACCTATCCAATGATATTATCCGGATATTGAAGAAGAATTGGGCTATCATGCAGAGCATGCCAGTTTTTAAGGAGAAAGAAATTATGATAGCATTTAAACGGAGCAAAATTGCAAAAGATATGTTAGTACCTTCTGCTCTGTGGGCTACAAGAGAAGTAGATCCAGTATGGAGACATTACCTTTGCCTTAATTGTTCAGTCTGTCATGTTAATTCTAAGACTAAATATTTCATCCATACAGTCAAAGGTGAGGTTTTTGAACTACATCAATATTCTAACTGTAAAACAACACGTGGTTTGCATTGAGGTCTGCCTGTGTAGAATACTCTATGTTGCAAAGACTAAACATGAGTTAAATAAGCCCATCACTGAACACAGTGCAATCAAAAGGAGAGTTTTAGATAAACCACTAGTAGAACATTTGTGTGAGAAAGGAAATACGTTTGATGAATTAAGATTCACTGTTCTGAAGAAGGTTATTCCACATTGGATACAGATACGTTTTTTTTTTTTTTTTTTGCAGGAAGAACAGAGGTTTATTTTTAAATATAATATAGTTACACCAATGGGGTTAAATCAGGAATCTGATCTCACTGTTTTTTTCTAAGTTTCTTAGTGGACTGACTCAGGTTGTTGTTTTAATGTATATGTGCGTTTTTTAAGTTCATTTGGTTTTAATATATTATTGATATTTATACATTTATATCTGTATTTGCTATGTATGTTATGTTAATTATTAAACAGTTGTTATTTTATGAAGAAATGTATGGAGGGACTTTGTTTTATTGTTTTACAATCTATTTTTAAATATATGTATTGATATTATGTTAATGAAGTTTATTTGGTCATCCTACTGATCCACCAGTATTTGACAGAGTTTTCTTTTTTTTGCCAACATTAGAGTTCTAATCCATATTTTTAAATTTTTAGAATAGAGATTGTTTTCCAGCATTCCCATAATGTTTATAATGAGATTTCATCATTAGAAATCATATTAAAGATGGCAGCTGGCATGCATAAAATTCTGACTTTAAATGTTACTTTTTTTTAGCATTTTTACAGTGGTTTTTGGAACAAAGTAGCAACTCTAGGTGGGCATAGTTCCCTCTGCTCATTCCCACCCTCGGTTTTGTGTTTTTAGGATTTTTGAGAGATTGATTTTTTTAAAGCTCAAAATAGTGTTTTTGAAGCAGTTTTTAGTAAACACTTTCATAAGACAGAAACACTTTAGTTATACTGTCAAGGCCCATAATAAAATAAGTTTCCAGTCCCTACATTTTGTTTGTTTAAGATTTTATAAGTATATTTTAAAATGTAGTGCAGTGTGACCTTTGAACCTGGAAGGAAAAGATATAAGCAACTAAGATTCCAGATTCACTTGTGGTGGGAACTCTGTTACTCTGAATCAAGGAGTGCTGTGTGTTACTTTGCTAATGAACTAAAATGCACAGTTCCTGGGGTTTTGGGTTTTTTTTTTTAGATAATCTTAGTGTTGCTGAAAAGAACCTCTTTTCTTTTCTTCTGTAAACTGGTTGGATCATATTGAACTTTATGGGGCATGTGCCGCATATTGTAATCCCCTATAGGTATGTGTCCATTTTGGAACAGTGCTGTTACTTTCCTATGCATGGCTTGCTTTTTATTTCACAGTAAGCCAGCGATTATGATTATTGTGCCTTATGGTTTTGCAGTTGTTATTTAATTGTGTGATTTCACACTAGGCAAATACATATCCACATTAAGACCATTGGTTTGCTTGTTCACTGCTTTGCTGTTCTTATATGCCAAGCAGTTGGAATGACCTATGTATGCATATGCATATGTATTAGGCATTTTTTTAAACCACTCTATGTCAGTTATTGGAAGCCACTGTATTGGTGTTCTATTATATGTTTTATTAAGTTGTTTTAGTTATTTATTATGCCTTGTGATTTCATTTGTTATATGATTTTAATTGAGTTGTTGTTTTTATTAGTTATTGCCCCTGTCGCATCCTGAGAGCAAAATTGGCCATGTTGGGTTACTGTTTGAACCAATAATACAGCACCTCTGATCTTTTGGTCTGCTTGTTTGTTGACGTCTATTTATGATTGTGGACCATTGCCTCTTTGTCTGTCCACGATATGGGGACAGAACAATTATCATTCTTAATTTCCGTGCTTGAAACAATATATATTTGTTTGAATTAAGTACGTCATCATGCTTGCAAGACTTAGCTTGGACCTAATTCCTCTGCATAGCAGGAAGACCAAAATTATCTGGCTGCCTGAGGATATAACACTGTATGTAGTATGTCTTGCTAACTGCTTACAAAATGCTCTCTGTGGATTACAGTGAACACATGACCATTTTTTTTTACCGGAGGCAGGGATCAGTTGCCTGGTTAAACTCTATACCACGTCAAATAAACGTCAAAACAGACTTCTATACCTCAATGCAAGAATTCTTTTTAAACACCTGGAATGTAAGCATGATTGATTTTCCTACTCAGAGCAATTAGTCCAAATACAATATAAAACAGAGGGTTGCATCATACCAAGGAATTATGAAGAAACTGACATACCTATGTTCCCAGAATATGCCTGATTAAGACTACTTATATTTTTCTAAGTTTTAGGTGCATAGAATTATATATAAAAGTAGAATATTACAATCAAGTATACAACATGAATGTCTTAAGGCAAAAATATGCCTTAAAAGGAAAATGAAGTCTTTGCACTATAAATTGCTGTTATTTTTCATGTGATATAAGTGCTAAAGTGCAAATAATCATTGAATGAATAAACATTGACATACCTAAAAGGGGTTAACAAAGAAAACATACACTAATAGTTAGTAGAGGAGTGGCCTAGTGGTGGACTTTGGTTTGAGGAACTGAGTTCAATTCCCACTTCAGGCACCGGCAGGTCCTTGTGTCTCTGGGCAAGTCACTTAACCCTCCATTGCCCATGTAAGCCACATTGAGCCTGCCATGAGTGGGAAAGCACGGGGTACAAATGTAACAAAAAATATATATATCAAACCACCCTGAAAATAAAAACATTGCAAAATCTCAATGCTTGATCTCAATATAATGTTACTTTTAATGCATTAGTTGGTCCAAAACTTTCTCACATTAAACAAAAAATAAAAAATACCACTAACACAGAGGTACAACTTCAATAATGTGCAATGTACTTTCCTCAGTAAACATCTCAGTCTAATAATCAATAAATAACACTTGATGCAAAAAGAATTTGGGGACGTGATTAGCACAGTGGATGTATGAATCCTCCTTTGTTTCTACTGAAAAGCGGTGCCATGATATGCTGCTTAATTAGTTGCTCTCATAAAAATAGGATTAAAAGCTGTTTTTTTTGACATCTAAAGAAGGTGACTTTTTGAGAGTAGAACATCCACGCTCCACCCCTGCCAGCTAAGGTATTTGCTGCAGCAGTGGGTGGGAGGGAGCTGCAGTGCAGCAGGGGGGGGACAGCAGGGTGGGGGGGGGGAGCGGACCAAAATTGCCCCCCCACCTTGAGCTCTGGCCCCCTCCCACCGCAAGGTCTGGCTATACCCCTGGATGCAGCTGCACCAGAGCGCGACACAGTGAAGGGAAGGGGAAGGGAAATGGGACTTGTATACAGCCTTTCTGAGGTTTTTGCAACTACATTTCAAAGCAGTTTACATATATTCAAGTACTTATTTTTGTACCAGGGGCAATGGAGGGTTTAAGTGACTTGCCAGAGTCACAAGTAGCTGCAGTGGGACTCAAATTCAGTTCCCAAGGATCAAAGTCCACTGCACTAACCACTAGGCTACTCCTCCACTTTGCTGTGTTCAAAAGTGCTCCCACTGTCCATTTACTGCTGACACAGGAGTCATTCAAGGATGGGGAGCTAGAGAGGCAGTCGTGTACATGCTCAGAAAGGCCTAAATCCTTCGGTTTTGGAAAGTGCAGGTTTGATTCAGCATTGTAGGCTAACCCACTTGTGTGACGGATTTTATCAAGCTTGTTTGAAGGAGAGCATGCTATTTGAAGGACACTTTTTTCTGCCCGATATTCAGCGCTACTTAACCGGTCAGAACAGCTGCTGACTGGTTAAATAGTACTTAACTAGCATCCACCGATATTCGTGGGGAAAACCAGCTATCCTCCCCTAATATCCCTGCAGATAGCCACCTATATTGCGCGATATAACTGGCTATCCACCGATTTTTAAAGCAGGTTTATCAGCTATATTTGGCCATGTCAAACCCTGGAATATCTCTGGCCGGTTTGAGGATAACCGTTAAGTCTGAATATTGACTTAGCCAATTATTTCATACCGGCCAAAAATAACCAGATATTCAATGCTGGTCACTGGAACATCCGGCATTGAATATCCGGCTTAGTGCAGGACCGCGGGAGATAGCCAGCCTAACTTGCGTGGTCTGAATATCGGCCCCTTTGATTTTAAACTAATTCTATCAGCTACACACAAAGTACCTATGTTTAGATATGAGCCTGGTGAGGAAAGAGTTCAAGGCAGACTTTATGGATCCTTGACACTCTGGAAGAATAGTGTTTATATAAAAAAAAGAAATACCCTCAAGTCATTTTCTGAGTTAACCAGCACCCCCAAATCACAAGATGATATTGTGGATTTAGTCTTGTGCATTAACCTGGGACAGAGAGCTGGAAACTGACCCAAACATTTGTACATTTCAGTGTTTAAGTATACAACAAGAGGGTCTAGAACAGTTAATGCAGTCACAGTTGGCAGGCACAGAATACTCTAGTCATCAATTTCATTAATTACTACATATGTTTTCTTTTCCCATGCTTCTATACCAATATTGTCCTTTGGCTTTAATCTCAGGATGCATTCATTATGCATTGTGGTACAAATTATTGGCTGGTGGAACATATAGCAGTCAGTTAAATGGATAGGTTATTGTTTCCTCATACTTGTATTTTGTATCAATCATTTTGATAGCACTTTAGATAAAGGATTACTATGTTCAGGAGTCTGTCGGCTAAGAGCAAAAACACTTTGAGTTCAATATCAAAGGAAATTAAAGCAGGTAAGAGAGGCTCCTGCCCACTTAAATCATATTCAGTCGGCTGGCTGCTGATATTCAGTTGGCACCCAAAACTTTATTTGGTTGAATTTTCCATGTAAATGCGTATTAAAGCTAAACTCAGTAAAATATGTATTTTATGATGCTAAACAGTTAAGTTTGTTCCTTGATTCTAAAATGGTGACTACACCTAACTCACACTCAAGAATTGTAATTACATCAACTCTGTGATTTAAACATTTTAGGTCTCAACACTGGCCGTGTTTCATTGGTACTTCTTCAGGAGACGGTACTTGGTCAGTCTCTTCCTTCAGTTAGTGATAGCAAATGGTGCTCACCGTTTCAGACGCTGCTGGTGAGCCTTCCAAAATAACTCCACAAGGAGACCCCATAGGTAAACACAAAAGTCAACCTTTATTTGAACATCAAGTTAAACCAGGACTCGACACAGTCATGTGCCTCAGGAGTCAAAGCTTCTTGGTCACTCCTCTGTAAAATTCTTGCTGGTATTGCACTGAAAATGCTGGCAGGTTTTATGGCAATAAGGAGCAACTATGTGTACGTCTTCAGATATAACGGACAAAGTCGCCGATAGCATCTGATTCTATCAATGTGGGGAAAAGGCTGACGTCTCTACTTTAAATAAATATAAACATACGTGTTAAGTGCTTTTGATATGTGCTTTATAGAATACCACTATGGAATGCCACAACTACAATGGGTGAACAGCTAAGCATTCATCTCCATAATTAGGTATGAGTTATAATCAGCTTTCATTTATTTTCATTATCAATTTGATTTCATACAATATCATTTATTTATTGTTTATACATAAGAAACATAAGAGTAGCCATAGTGGATCAGACCAATAGTCCATCTAGCCCAGTATTCTGTTTTACAAACAGTGGCCAAGCCAGGTCTCAAGTATCTGGCAGAAACCCAATTAGTGGCAACATTCCAACACTCACTTACATTTGGTTCAGTTACATGATGCTTATATAATTTTATAAATTCTGCCTGTTCAGACAATTTTATGCGATCGTTTATATGATTGATTTTGTATATATGATTGATTTTTATTTATTCATGTATTATGTTATTACATTCATGGTTCCTTTTTTCTTGCACTATATGGAGGAGGGTGAACAGTGGAGTGCCACAGGGATCTGTACTGGAACCGGTGCTATTTAACGTATATATAAATGACTAGTAAAAAAGGCCCGGTTTCTCAAAGAAATGAAACGGGCATTAGCAAGGTTTTCCTCGGAGTGTGTGTGAGAGTGACTGTGTGAGAGAGAGAGAGAGAGAGAGAGAGAGAGAGAGAGAGAGAGAGAGAGAGAGAGAGAGAGTGAATGTGCGAGTGTGTGTGTGACAGAGAGTGAGACTGGGTGTGAGGGTGGTCTGTGAGAGAGAGAGAGTGTGTGTGTGGTGTGTGTGTGTGAGATTGAGAGTGTGTGCCAGGGGCCCCCCTCCCTTCCTCCCTCCATGTTCCAGGGTCCCCCCCCCTCCCTCCCTCCGAGTTCCAGAGTCATCTTTCCATCCCTCCCTCCCTCCAAGTTCCAGGGTCGTCCCCTCCCTCCGAGTTCCAGGGTCGGGTCGTCCCCTCCCTCCCTCTGAGTTCCAGGTTTTGGTCGTCCCCTCCCTCCCTCCAAGTTTTAGGGTCCCCCCTCCCTTCTTCGCTCTGAGTTTCAGGATCCCCCCCTCCGAGTTTCAGGGTCACCCCTCCTCCCTCCTTCCCAGTTCCAGTTTCCCCCCCTCCCTCCCAGTTCCAGGGTCGTCGTCCCTCCCTTCCAGTTCCAGGCCCCCTCCCTCCGATTTTTAAAAGTCATCTTCACTTACTAAGTGAAATCTCAGGCCCTTGCTGATTTCTTACACTTTAAGTTCATGCTGACCTCCTTCCAATCTGCTCTTTTACGCGCCAAACAGGTTTATTATATCCAACTGACCAACTCTCTTGGCTCTAACCCTTGACTTCTCTTCACCACATTGAACTCTCTCCTCAAGGTGCCCCCTCCCCCAACTCCCCCTTCATTATCTCTTCAGACCCTTGCTGAATTCTTTCACGACAAGGTTCAAAAGATAAACCTTGAATTCTCTATCTCACTACCTCTCCCTCCACTAGTCCGTTCCCCTCTCTCTCCTTCCCCTCATTCCTTTTCCTCCTTTCCTGAAGTTACTATAGAGGAAACTACACTTCTCCTTTCTTCCTCAAAATGTACCACCTGTTCCTCTGATCCCATTTCCACCCACCTTCTTAATGCCATCTCACCTGCTCTTATTCCTTTTATCTGTCACATTCTCAACCTCTCACTTTCCTCCGCAACTGTCCCTACTGCCTTTAAACATGCTGTGGTCACACCTCTCCTTAAGAAGCCTTCACTCGACCCTACTTGTCC